>NC_083432.1:5361292-5658792 GCF_020745735.1 Hemiscyllium ocellatum | reverse complement strand
CTCACACAGACACATTCACACTTAGACACATGCACACACGTACAGTCACAGACATGTGCGCGCGTGCACACACAGCCATGCACACAGACAGAATTTTTCTCTCTCACACACATACACACACACATACACAGACATACACAGGCATAAGACAGCATGCTGTTACAGGTGGAGAGAAAGACTGAGAACACAGTTTGATTGTGCTCTGGCCATTGGATTGGCTGAGATAGTCCCTATGACTGACCTGAAACCTGCTTCTCAATCTTCTTTCTCCAAGTTCTTTTACTTGTTTGCAAAAGGCATAGGGTGACTGGTTTATTTCAAGGTCTTTGACTCATCAGTTAAAAAGTGACAGTTTACTGGAATGGGGGAGTAGATTGGGCAGCTTCAGGCTGAGATGTTGTTTAACTTGTGAGAAAGGAGAACCTGTTTGATTACTCCTGACTGAACATCACAACCCTAAGCTGGTCAATCCCCTGGGAGCCAATCACATAGCTGTTGGCAGGCAGAGAGCCTTTGTCACTGATAGCTGGTCACTAGTCCACAGACCAATCATCCTCTTGTGACCAGCCAAAGCTCCATTTGTACATCCCCAGTGTTGACTCTCCTGCTCCTCAGATGCTGCCTGACCTGCTGGGCTTTTCCAGCCCCACACTCTCGGCTCTGCATCTGCAGTCCTCACTTTCTCCTGCTTCTGGAATGTCTTTGAGGGAAGGGGAATGTGCCATCCTTACCCAGTCAGGTGGCTGTACTTAGACTTCACTGCCCCCTGAAATGCCTCAGCAAAGTTCTTAGTTGACCCCATTATTACTCAAGGCAAAAATACAGATATATGCTGACCTTGCCCACAATAATCACATCTTCCAAATTGTTTTTTTAAATCCACCAAAGACTGGAGTTCAACCAAAGTTCTCCTTGTCTGTTTCCTAACTCAGGAAACCCACACCCTTCTGTTGGTCACAGTCGCTCTCTGTTCACCAATTTTAAAATTCTCACTATTGCTTGCAAGTCACACTGTGTCCATGACTGTGATTTCCTCCAGTCCTATACCTCTCCCTTCTCTCTGCTGTCAGGGTGGTACGATAGCTCAGTGGTTGGCACTGCTGCCTTACAGCGCCAGGGACCCAGGTTCAATTCCACCCTCGGGTGACTGTCTGTGTGGAGTTTGCACATTCTCCCCATGTCTGTGTGGGTTTCCTCTGAGTGTTCCAGTTCCCTCCCACGATCCAAAGATGCGCAGGTTAGGTGGATTGGTCATAGTAAATTGCCCATAGTGTTCAGGGATGTGTAGGCTGGCCATGGGGAATGCAAGGTTATAGGGATGGGGTGGGATTGCTTTTGGGGGTCAGTGTGGACATGATAGGCTGTTTCCACACTGTAGGAATTCTCTAAATGAAAAGGTCATCTTGCCTTCTCAAATATCCCCGGTTGTCTTGGGGCTAAAGCTGTGGTTTCCTCCCCGAAATCTTTTGACGGACCACCCCTCGCTTTCTCTCCTTCATTAAGACTCTTCCAAATATCCCTCTTTAGCCAAGCTTCAGATCACCTGACCTAACATCTTCTGGTGTGATTCTTTGACAGCCGGTTTTGTGAAGTATTGTGTGTTTTGCTGCATTAACAGCATTATGTGTACGCAAGTGATTGTTTTTGTAGTGGGTCCCATTGAGCTGCTTGGGGGAAACCTGGAAATTCTCCCATTTAACCATGATCACCAAGCGATGACATCTGTTTGTAATGTTCTGCTGTGTGAGAATTGTCTGCAATGGTTACTAACACGACAACTTCAGATGCACCTGATTTGGAATCTGTACGGAGGTATAAATCCACAAGTGAACGTAGACATCTCTTTGTATTAGCGAGAGATATTTGGGTTTCTGTAGATTTGAGAGTAACCCCTGTACGCGAGGGGAGGGAGGCAGAGTCTCGGTGAACCACCCCAGGGATTACACCCACATTGTTAGTTTTGTGATGCACCACACTCAAGGAGCTAAAACAGAAACTGCTGGTGAAACTCAGCAGGTCTGGCAGCATCGGAGGGAGTGGGGAGTGGAGGGGTGGTGTAGACCTGTCCTGATGAAGGGTCACTGCACCTCTGTTCCTTCCCACCTGCCAGACCTGCTGAGTCTCTCTGGTTACCTCTTGAGTTCTTGGTTTCATTTTGGAGGGTGTGAAATGTGCCGTTTGGCACAGTGCACGACCGCAGCAGAGTTGGACACTGTTTCTGTGGGAACTGCAGATGCTGGAAACCAGAGTGGTGCTGGAAAAGCGCAGCAGATCAGGCAGCATCCAAGGAGCAGGAGAATCGACGTTTCGGGCAAAAGCTCTTCTGTGCTGGCTGCTTGTTGAAGTGATTCTGTTCCCTTGCCTGTAAACCGTGTAGCTGCTTGGCACATCTGCCTACACCGATTCACCAACATCATCTTCAAACACAGGCTGCGAGTTTCGGCAGCTCCACTGCCCATGGATCTCTGAGGTCCATACAGACCATCAATCCCTCTCCTTTGCCCTTTGCCACCTGCACAGATTTCTTTCCAATGGGAAAATCCAATTCCATGTTAAAGCTTCCTGCTGAATCTCTTTCGAGATTCGATCTTGGAATGCACACTGCTGTTCAAAACACATTTCTTCCCCTCTCCCGTCAGGTTCTTTTCTCAATGATTTTAACTGTGCCTCCTCTGCTTACCAACCTTCAGATCACTGGAAATTCAATCAAGCCCCTCATTGTTTAAAACCCTTCTATTAAACGTCTCGTTAAGCCTTTCTGCTGTAACAGAGACTTGCATGAACACGACCTTTCTAAGGCCACTAGAAATCTGAAAACATTGTGCAGCCAATGAAGTGCTTTTCAGGTGAAGATTTGGAGATGCTGGTGTTGGACTGGGGTGGACAAAGTTAAAAATCACACAACACTAGGTTATAGTCCAACAGGTTTATTTGGAAGCACTAACTTTCACAGCGCTGCTCCTGACTACCACCTGATGAAGGAGTGTCGCTCTGAAAGCTAGTGCTTCCAATTAAACCTGTTGGATTATAACCCGGTGTTGTATGAGTTTTAACTTTTCAGGTGAAGTCACCATGGTAATTGTGGGAAATGCGACAGCCGATGTGTGCAGTTAGCTCCTCCCACAAACAACAATGTGAGAGTGCCCACATAATCTGTTTCTGTGATGCTGATCAAGGGATACATCATAGAATCCCTACAGTGTGGAAACAGGCCATTCGGCCCAACAAGTCCACGCTGACCATCCAAAGAGTATCCTATCCAGACCCATTCCCCTATCCCCCTATTAACCCCTGACTAATGCACCTAAACTACACATCCCTGAATTCTGTGCGCAATTTAGCATGGCCAATTCACCCTAACTTGCACATCCCTGAACACTGTGGGCAATAATTCACCCTAACCTGCACATCTTTGGACTGTGAGAGGAAAGCGGTGGTTGGGTCCAGCTGTTGTATGAAGTAAATATTGACCAAATGAGCAAAATGACACGGTGGCTCAGTGGTTAGCACTACTCCCACACAGCGCCAGGGACCCAGGTTCAATCCCACCCTCGGGTGACAGTCTGTGCGGGGTTTGTACATTCTCCCCGTGTCTGTGCGGGGTTTGTACATTCTCTCCCCGTGTCTGTGTGGAGTTTGTACATTCTCTCCCCGTGTCTGTGCGGGGTTTGTACATTCTCCCCGTGTCTGTGTGGGGTTTGTATGTTCTCCCCGTGTCTGTGTGGGGTTTGCACGTTCTCCCCGTGTCTGTGTGGGTTTCCTCCGTGTGCTCCGGTTTCCTTCCACAATAGGGTCCAGGAATGTTCAGGCTCGGTGGACTAGCCATGGGCACTGTGGGGTTATGGGGATGGCGTAGGTCTGGGTGGGGTGCTCTTCAAAGGGTCAGTGTGGACTGGATGGGCTGAATAGCCTGCTTCCACAGTGTGAGGATGTTATGATTCTAACTCCTTTTGAGGCCGTGTTGTGGGGTGTTTTGCATTCACTCCAGCAGACAGATGAGGTCTCTGTTTAATGTCCCAGCTAAAACACAACACCTCCCAGAGCACAGCATTCCCTCTGGACTACACCAGCCCAGAGTGCTCAAGCTAATTAACCAGCCAGCTGGTACTCTGAGGAGAATGGTGCCCGCTCCTGTGGCCTCTCCGTGTAATTAAAGCCCCTCAGAATTCCGGTACCATTTTGCTAAACCTTCTCTGTACATACTGTTGTTTCTCTCTCCCTTTCCTTTCCGCTTAGCCCAGGGAATTCCGACAGCTAGTGTCTGGACCTATTCCGGACTTGGCTCAGGATTCAGTCCCCAGGGCTGTTGGTGTCCCCACACATAGCTTCTCCCTGAAACGTTCAGCTAATGGTGTTTCCAAGCCAGTGACAGACACAGCTTCCCATCACCATCTACTCTCTGGTATTGCAGTGGATCACATCCCTTGGAGTTGGATGTATTCCGTGCACATTGGCAGTCAATGCTCAATTGCACTCGCTAGAACAAAAACAGCCACAACAGAATGTGTCGAGCACAGTTTCACGCAGACAGTTTGATATTTATTACCTTGTTTCCATATCTTTCCACTGCACTTTGAGAGTTGGTGTGAGTGAATGATGTCAGCACAGACTGTGGATCACTCAGGGGGAGAGTTTGAGGGGGATCGGGGATCTGACAGTACAGTCGAGATGCAGAGGGTCGAAACAAGCTGAGCATCCGAGTACATTGCTGCGTAGGTGAGGAGAGGCTGGGGACATGTTCTGCATTCAGATCCAGATCTAAAATCATGGAGCCAGTTGCAAGCAGAGTGCCCCTTGTACATCTCTCTTGCTCATGGCTGACTGAATAAGTCACGCTGCTAATGGCTTCGGAACAAGCTGCCTTCACAAAGAAAAACATCCTCTTCGTCATCTTAGAAGGGTGACCTCTGACCCTTAAACGTTTCTTCTTTCAGAGGGTCATGACGGTAGAGGAGGCCGGATCATTGCATGTTCCAGAAACCGAGCTCTGAGTGATTCCTGACAGGGAGGACGTCATGGTCGTGGAGGATGGACATGATGGTGGAGATGGGTCCACAATCAGATCAGCCAAGGCCTTACTGAGGGGCTGAATGGCCTACTGCTGCTCCTTAGTCTGACATGATTCTATCCCTGGTCCCTTGAGGTTGATCAACTATTCATTGAAACTATAGCTGGTCTGTTCCTAAACCCTGTTTACCCAACTCTGTTTCATATTCCTTCCTATTCGTCTTTTCTCCCCCATGACCAGGGATGATTGAGGTAACTGCTCCTGAGGCGGGCTGTGAACTTCCAGAGGGTAAAGGGCATTATGGGACATGAAAAATGGCTGCTTGGACAATCTCCTGCTCTTAATGTTCTGGCACAAGCACATTGCTAGGAGTTACAGGTTGGGACTCAATCAGGTTATGGAAACACACACCTTCTGTGACCATCAGAACCTGAGGACAATGTTAAAAAATGTGAAGTTATCAGGAATGACAGTAAGAAGGGCTATGACTTGAATGCAGAGGGAGCTGGGTGTCCTTGTGCATGTATCACAGAGGGTTGGTCTGCAGGTAATTAGGAAGGCAAATGGAATTTTGTCCTTTATTGCTAAAGGGATTGAGTTTAAAAGCAGGGAGGTGATGTTACAGCTGTACAGGGTGCTGGGGAGGCCACCCCTGGAGTACTGTGTGCACCCTTACTTGAGAAAGGATGGACTGGCACTGGAGGGGGTGCAGAGGGGGGTCACTGGGTTGATTCCGGAGTTGAGGGAGTTGGCTGAGGAGACTGGGATTATACTCATTGGAATTCAGAAGAATAGAGGGAGAGGGCGCATCTTATAGAAACATATAAAATTATGAAGGGACTAGATAAGATAGAAGTAGAGAGGATATTTCCACTGGTGGGTAAAACTAGGACAAGAGGGTATAGCCTCAGAATTAGGGGGAGCAGATTTAGGACAGAATTGAGAAGGAACTTCTTCACCCAGAGGGTTGTGAATCTGTGGAATTTCCTGCCCAGTGAGTAGTTGAGGATTTCCTCAGTAAATGTGTTTGAAGCTAAAATAGTTTTTGTTTGAACAGTAAAGGAATTAAGGGTTAGGGTGAGGGGGCAGGTAAGTGGAGCTGAGGCCATGAAATGATCAGCCATGATCCTGTTGAATGGGGGAGCAGGCTGGAGGGGCTGAACGGCCTCCTCCTGCTCCTGGGGTTTGTGTGTTCTTAAGACAGGAGTGCTACCACACTGCTCCACCCCTCCCCCACCCCCACCCCTCCCGGCATCCATATCCACACCCAGCATCAATATGAGATACTTGTCTGTGTTGGTATATTGATGTTTGAGAGTTTTCAAGGACAAAAGTTTCAGATTTGCATCACCTTGTGTTTGAGGGAGTGTTTGCCAACATCGTGTTTGAATGGCTGAGTTGTGATTTTATGATTATTCTCTCAATCCATGTGCCTTCAGAAGACAGATTGGAAATCGAGGGAGCCCATAAAGGGATTCAGGAAGAGAGGGAGGTCTCCTTACACAGTGAGAATCAGGCATTGTCTCCAAAATCAGGAGCGAGCAGCTCAGTGCTGTTTATTGATGGTCAGGATTGCACCTCTCACCTCCCGCTGTTAACTGTTCACTGACATTTGGACCATACCAGGATATTCATGGTTATTGATTAGTGGCATGAATAAATATTGCCTAAAGTCATAGTCATTGCTTAACAACTGAGCATTGGATTGGACCATTTCAGGGGTATGGGGAGTCGATTAGTTGAGCGGCCTGTAGTTCAGGGAAGGGGAAAGGGAAAGGCATGATCTCTTTCCTGAAAGACTTTGGTGAACCTGTTAGATTTGGACAACAACCCCACCGCCATCTCTGTCATCCTTTTCTTTGGTTACAAGCCCAGAAATTATTAAATTAATTGAATCCCATAATTTGGACTTTGTAGCTATAAATCCAGAATCATTATAATCCCACAGCTCATGTTAGTATCTAGAAGGCTGAGAGGTAATCTAATTAGATTAGATTACTTACAGTGTGGAAACAGGCCCTTCAGCCCAACAAGTCCACACCGACCCGCCAAAGCACAACCCACCCAGACCTATTCCCCTATGTTTACCCCTTACCTAACACTACGGGCAATTTAGCATGGCCAACTCACCTGACCCGCACATCTTTGGACTGTGGGAGGAAACCGGAGCACCCGGAGGAAACCCACGCAGACACAGGGAGAACGTGCAAACTCCACACAGTCAGTCGCCTGAGTTGGGAATTGAACCCGGGTCTCTGGTGCTGTGAGACAGCAGTGCTAACCACTGTGCCACCGTGCCGTCCAAAGTCTGATGCTCTACCAACTGAGCTACTCAGGCTCATGTCAAATTTCAGTCCAATTACAGGTCGGGGTATTAATCACTCAAACCAGGAGGAACACTAGACAGGAGGCTATGAGAGCTAAACAATTAAGATGTTACTTTGACAGCATGTATTCCAAATCACTTACAGAGGTAATATTGTAAGATGAACAGAGTGTTTCTGAGAGTCACTGTTACAGGTGTTAACAGATTTAACTCTGTCTCTCAGTCCAAAGAGGTACAGGTCAGGTGAACTGGTCATGCTAAATTGCCTGGAGTGTTAGAGGGAAATGGGTCTGGATGGGTTACTCGTCAGAGGGTCGGTGTGGACTTGTTGGGCCGAAGGGCCAGTTTGGAAACTGAAGGGAATCTAATCGGATCCAATCTTTTCTAATTGAGAGGGTGTGGGTGTGGCCGGCAAGTCCTATTGTCCCTGAGCTGATTGGTCCGGCTGGCCCAGCCATTTCAGAATTAACCACATTTCTGTGGGTCTGGAGTTACATATTGGTCAGCTAAGGAGAGCAGATCACCTCCTATTCAATTACCAGATAGGCTTCAGTGGCAATCTTGAGTCGGAGAGTGTGGTGCTGAAAAAGCACAGTAGGTCAGGCAGCATCCGAGGAGCAGGAAAATCGACGTTTTGGGCAAAAGCTCTTCATCGGGAAATCTGATTATGCCAGAAATGGCGGTTCTCCTGCTGCTGGAATGCTGCCTGACCTGCTGCGCTTTTCCAGCAACACACTCTCGACTCTGATCTCCAGCGTCTGCAGTCCTCACTTTCTCCTCCTTCAGTGACAGTTTCCAACGGATGACCCTGAGAATGGCTTTCCAGGCTTTATTTAATTCAGAATTCCGCATCTGCTGTGGTGAGATGTAAACACGTGTCTCCAAAACATTAACCTGAGGGTATGGATTTACTAGTACAGTGACAGTACTAAATATGCCACCACCTCCCTCGAATGTAACCATTGTAATTATATATTATATATTAGTAATTATATATTAGAAATAAGGTGTGTTTTTTTCATGTACATAAACTGTCTGGAGCATTCCTAGCTTTTGTCTTAAGGGAACAAGTATTTACTACTTAGCCACAGCTGCTGTTTTGTTTGTTGCTATCCTGACTGGAAGGTTCAACTTGATGTTTTAAAGCATTTAACACCAGAAAACAGTGGGCTGTGTACCGGAAAGAGGGAAAAGCAGGTGGAGGTTTGGATGTGAGTGTTTATTGCAAGGTTTTGTTTTGATAGAATTGGCACATCATCAAATCTCTGGCTGTCACTTAAAACTGCGAACTGCTAACATCAGCAAACTCTTGACCCAGGTATACCCTCACCCAACACTGACCTTTCAAGTTGCAGAGTTATAGGCGAATGCGTGAATGAGCTATTTTTCCTTGCTGAATATAAATTGTGCTGTTAATGCAGGTACCTGTTATGTGAGGTTATTGAGCACAACTTCTCTCAGATTCAGGGCTGCGAGTCCTCAGGAAGTAGACAGCCTCTCTGGGACCCTACTCCCCTCAGTGCCTTCCTCCACAGGGAGTCTCTACATGCTCATCAGTTCACAGACTGTGATATTCTGTTTTTTGTTGCTTGGATTCAGTCGCAAACTGGGAATTTGTCATATGATCGGGAATTTGTATCTACTCTGTACAGCAGTAACTATCCCCTTAGGGCAGCAAGTTCAC
Organism: Hemiscyllium ocellatum; assembly: GCF_020745735.1. Classification (NCBI taxonomy): domain Eukaryota; kingdom Metazoa; phylum Chordata; class Chondrichthyes; order Orectolobiformes; family Hemiscylliidae; genus Hemiscyllium; species Hemiscyllium ocellatum. The sequence goes on along the minus strand of NC_083432.1, from coordinate 5,649,774 downwards.
CTGAACTTACATTCAAAAGGCATTGGGAAGCATTCCACTATCCCCGTTAAACATTCCCAGGACAGGGACAGCACGCACCATTAGATACAGAACAACACTCCCTGTATTCATTTAAACTGAAATCAAAGCTGCTTCCACTCTTTGATTAGATTAGATTACTTACAGTGTGGAAACAGGCCCTTCGGCCCAACAAGTCCACACCGACCCGCCGAAGCGCAACCCACCCATACCCCTACATTTACCCCTTACCTAACACTACGGGCAATTTAGCATGGCCAATTCACCTGACCCGCACATCTTTGGACTGTGGGAGGAAACCGGAGCACCCGGAGGAAACCCACGCAGACACGGGGAGAATGTGCAAACTCCACACAGTCAGTCGCCTGAGTCGGGAATTGAACCCAGGTCTCTGGCACTGTGAGGCAGCAGTGCTAACCACTGTGCCACCGTGAAAGTAAAGCTCTCCCTACACTGTCCCCATCAAATTTTCCCAGAGCAGGTACAACATGGGGTTAGATACAGAGTAAAGCCCCCTCTGTTCTTTAAAACTGAAAATAAAACTCCATCTTCTCTTCTGAACTCCACACTGTGCTCCCAGGACAGGGATAGCATGGGGTTGGGCATGTAGTCAACTTCCCTCGACTCTTTGCAACTGAAAGTAACACTGTCTGTAATCTTTTAGCTGGAATAGAAACCTTCCTGTCCTCATTTAAACTGAAAGTAAAGCTCTGACCGCACCGTCCGGACCATGCACTCGCAGGTCTAACTCGTCAGATACAAAACAAAACCTCTGCTCCTTTACTCTGAAAGTAAAGCCTCCCTTGCTCCCTTAAAGTAACAATAAATATTTTTCTACTATTTTACACAGAAAATAAATGTCCCTCAAGACTGTCACCATTAGATACTCCCGGGATAGGAACAGCACTGGCTTAGACTCAGAGTCAGGCTCTGTCAACACTTTTGAACTGAAACTCCTGTTCCCTCTACACTGTCTTCATCAAACACTCCCAGGACAGGGCCACCCTCAGAGTAGCTACAGAAACCCTGTACTTGTTTAAACTGCAAATAAAGCTCCTTCAATACTGTCCCTGTCAAACACACCCAAGGCAATTACAGCACAGAGCGAGATATAGAGTGATGCTCTCTCTATTGCGTACAGTTCTGATCACCACACGGGCAGAAGAATCTGGCTGCATTGGAGATTATACAGAAAAGGGTTTACCAGGATGTTGCCTGGGTTGGGGGATTTCACCTTTGTTTTCCCTGGAACACAGGAGGTTGAAGGGCGACCTGGTGGAAGTTTATAAGATTGTGAATGGGCATGGATAGAGTAGAAAGTGTGAGGCTTTTTTCCCAGGGTAGAGGGGTCAGTTACTAGGAGACAAGGTTCAAGATGCGAGGAGGGAAATTTAAAAGAGATATGTGAGGCATGTTTTTCACACAGAGGGTGGTGACTGTCTGGAGCACACTGTCAGTGGAGGTGGTGGAAGCAGACACAATAGCAGCATCAAAAAAGCACCTGGACACATACAGGCAGACAGGAAACTTGCCTTCATTAGGAATGGTGTACAATACAGGAACAGGGAAACCTTGTCACAGCTTTATAAAACACTGGTTAGGCCGTCGGTGGATCACTGTGTGTGGTTCAGCTTGCTGCTGCACTATCGGAAGGGTGTGATTACACTGGAGAGGGTGCACGGGAGATTCCCCAGGGATGGGGCGTCTCAGTTAGGGGGAGAGACTGCAATGGCTGTGCTTGTTTTCCCAGGAGCAGCAGAGGCTGAGGGGGTGGGGGGGGGGGGCGGGGGGAAGGGGGAAGATCTGACTGAGGGATAGAATTATAAGGGATAGGTAGATTAGATCATGAGAATCATTCCCCATGACAGACCTGTCTAAGACCAGAGGACATAACTCTCAGATGGTGGAGGGAAGATCTGAGAAAGGTTCAGGGTGGTAGAAATGTGGAATGTGCTGCCTGAGAGGGTGGTGGAAGCAGACATTCACACTGCATTTCAAAAACAGCTGGATAAATACTTAAAATGCCAGGGATACTAAGCTATGGACCAAATACAGGCGAATGGGTTTAGTGTAGTTTAGTGTTTGTTGACCCATACCCTTCCAAACCCTTCCTATTCATATACCCATCTAGATGCCTTTTAAATGTTGACACTGTACCAACCTCCACCACTTCCTCGGGCAGCTCATTCCATACACGTACCACCCTCTGTGTGATAACATTGCCCCTTAGGTCTCTTTTAAATCTTTCCCCTCTCACCCTAAACCTATGCCCTCTGGTACTGAACCCCCCCCATCCCGGGGAAAAAGGCCTGGTCTATTTATTTTATCCGTGCACCTTATGATTTTATGAACCTCTATAAGGTCACCCCTCAGCCTCCAACATTCCAGGGAAAACAGCCCCAGCCTGTTCAGCCTCTCCCTATAGCTCAAACTCTCCAACCCTGGCAACATCCTTGTAAATCTTTTCAAAAGTCTCTCAAGTTTTACAACATTCTTCCTATAGCAGGGAGACCAGAATTGCACAAAATATTCCAAAATCAATGTCCTATAAAACTGCAACATGACCTCCCAACTCCTGTACTCAATACTCTGACCAATAAAGGAAAGCATACCAAACGCCTTCTTCACTATCCTTTCTACCTGAGACTCCACTTTCAAGGAGCTATGAACCTGCACTCCAAGGTCTCTTTGTTCAGCAACACTCCCCAGGACCTTACCATTAAGTGTATAAGTCCTGCTAAGATTTGCTTTCCCAAAATGCAGCATCTCGCATTTATCTGAATTAAACTCCATCTGCCACTTCTTAGCCCATTGGCCCATCTGGTCCAGATCCTGTTGTAATCTGAGGTAACCCTCTTCGCTGTCCACTACACCTCCAATTTTGGTATCATCTGCAAACTTATTAACCGTACCTCCTATGTTCACATCCAAATCGTTTATACAAATGACAAAAAGCAATGGACCCAGCACCGATCCTGGGTGTTGGATGCCCAGCACTCCATGGCCACAGATCTCCAGTCTGGAAAAACAACCCTCCACCACCACCCTCTGTCTTCTACCTTTGAGCCAAATGTGTCCAAATAGCTAGTTCTCCCTGTATTCCATGAGATCTAACCTTACTAATCAGTCTCCCATGGGGAACCTTGTCAAATGCCTTACTGATGTCCATATAGATCACATCTACCACTTTGCCCTCATCAATCCTCTTTGTTACTTCTTCAAAAAATGCAATCTAGTTTGTGAGACATGATTTCCCACGCACAAAGCCATGTTGACTATCCCTAATCAGTCCTTACATTTCCAAATATATGCTAACCCTGTCCTGGGAGCACAGTGTGGAGTTCAAAAGAGAAGATGGAGCTTTACTTTCAGTTTTAAAGAATAGAGAGAGTTTTGATTTCAGTTTAAAGGAACAGAGGGGCTTGTCCTTACCACCCTTCTTAAACAGTGGCACCACGTTTGCCAACCTCCAGTCTTCCGGCACCTCACCTGTGACTATCGATGATACAAATATCTCAGTAAGGGCCCAGAAATCACTTCCCTAGCTTCCCACAGAGTTCTAAGGTACACCTGATCAGGGCCTGGGGATTTATCTACTTTTATACTTTTTAAGACATCCAGCTCTTCCTCCTCTGTAATATGGACAATTTTCAAGGTATCACCATCTACTTCCCTGCATTCTATACCTTCTGTAATGTTCCCCACAATAAACACTGACGCAAAATACTTGTATAGTATCTCCTCCATTTCCTACAGTTCCACACAAAGGCCATCTTGCTGATCTTTGAGGGGCCCTATTCTCTCCCTAGTTACCCTTTGGTCCTTAATGTATTTGTAAAAACCCTTTGGATTCTCCTTAACTCTATTTGCCAACGCTATCTCATGTCCCCGTTTTGCCCTCCTGATTTCCCTCTTAAGTATCCTCCTACTGCCTTTATACTCTACTAAGGATTCACTTGATCCATCCCGTCTATACTTGACATATGCTTCCTTCTTTCTCTAGTAATCCGGCATTCCCTACACCTCCCAACCTTGCCTTTCACCCCAACAGGGGCCAAATGCTGGCAAGTGGGACTGGATTAATTTAGGTTATCTGTTTGGCATGGACAAATTGGACTAAAGGGTCTGTTTCTGTGCTGTCCACCTTTATGACTATGGTCAACACAGACATAATGGGCTGAAGAGCCTGTTTCTAAGATGTCAAACTCTCTGACTCTCGGGGGTGCAGTACAGGATTAGATACAGGGGCCATAAAATCGTCAGGAATAGGGACAGCAGGAGGTTGTTCAGCCCCTCGAGCGTGCTCTGCCATTCAATTGGATCATGGCTGACCCAACATTCCTCACGCCCGCTTGCCTGCATTTCCCCGTAACCCCTGATTCCTGTCCTGATAAAGAATTGAGCAGCAAATTACTGCAAATGCTGGGATGTGTACTGAGAACACCGAATACTGAGCTGATGGGCAGCAGCTCAGAGAGCATCCATGGAGAAAGAGCAAGCTCACCTTTCAGGTCGAGATGACTCGTTATCAGAGCTGACCGACAGGGTGGAGGGGAGCACCGGTGGAGTGCTGGGGGAGAGAGGGTATTGATAGCTCAGATTTCATGATGGGGATGTGAGAATGGCAGAACGATGATGTGTCCACCTGTCAGACTGGGCAGGACAGCCAATCCCAGTGGGTTAGGGGGAGGGGAGAGAGGACATCGCGACAGAGAATGTAACAAATAAAACAAAAAGAGATGGAAGGAGTGGGTTCACAATTTAAAGGTATTGAACTCAATATTGAGCCCAGAGGGCTGTAAACTGCAGACTTCAAAGGTGAGAGTCGGAAGTGCCTTGCTGGAAAAGCACAGCAGGTCAGGCAACATCCGACGAGCAGGAAAATCAACATTTCAGGCAAAGACCCTTCATCAGGAAGGCTTTTGCCCCAAATGTTGACTCTCCTGCTCCTCAGATGCTGCCTGACCTGCTGTGCTTTTCCAGCATCACTCTCTCTCGACTCCCATCTCCAGCATCTGCAGTCCTCACTTTCTCTTTAAAGATGAGATGTTGTCCCTCCAGGTTGCTCTGTGATTCACTGGAACACTGCAGCATTCCAAGGACAGACACATGGGCACGTGAGCAGGACACTGTGTTAAAATGACAGGCTACGGGAAGGTCAGGGTCCTGTGTGCACACAGAGCAGTCACCTCCTCCAGTCTGGTGTGTCGTGTTCGCTGCACACAATGTGGCCCACTCTGCACGGGAGAAACCAAACACAGACTGGGCGGCTGCTTTGCATTTTAACGCAGCGTCCTGCTCACGCGCCCACCTGTCTGTCCTTGGAAAGCTGCAGTGTTCCAGTGAATCACAAAGCAACCGGGAGGGACAACATCTCATCTTGAGACTGGGCACCTTACAGCTGCCTTCATTTCAGATTGCGATTAACACTCTTAATTTGTGAACCCACTCCCAAACCTTCCCTCTCCTTTAGCTTGACTTGTTACCTTCTCTGTCACCACATCCTCTCTCCCCTACCCCCCCCACCCCAATGGGACTGTCTATCCTTTCCAATCCAATAGACACACCATCGTTCTGCCATTCCCACACTCTGATTCCCACAATCTAAACTATCAACATCCTTTCTCCCGCAGCACTCCAACCACCCCGAAACCCCAACACCACCCCCACTTCCAGCAATTACATAAATGCTGCCCCCTCCTGACTTTGGACCAGCTCTGGTGAAGGATCATGTAGACTTGAATCATCAGCTTGCTCTCTGTCCGTGTGGATGCTGTCTGACCTGCTGTGATCTTCAGCATCTTTTGTTTTCTGATCAAGAATCAGCCTTAAGTAGACACACGGACTCTGCCCCCACAGCTCTCTGTACCAAGAAGTTCCAAAAACTCTCAACCCTCTGAGAGAAGGAATCCGTCCCCATCTCCATCTTAAACAGGTGCCCCTTTATTCTGAGACTCTGCCCTCTGGGCCTGGACTCTCCCATCAGGAAGGGCCCATGCCCCAAAACATCAATTCTCCTGCTCCTTGGATGCTGCCTGACCTGCTGCGCTTTTCCAGCAACACATTTTCAGCTCTGATCTCCAGCATCTACAGTCCTCTTTTTCCCTGATCTATCTCCCTGGACTGAAGCTGAATTCTTGCTGCCCCTAGGAATGGGGGAGAAGTGGGTCAGGGTGGTGAAGGTACAATGGCGTAGTTTTGATGACACTGGACAGTCGTTCAGAGGCTCAGGAGACAGGGTTCAATCCCATGGTCACTGGAGATTTTAAATTCAAAGAATAAATCTTAAATATTAAGCTAGTCTTGGTGAGGGTGACCATTTCAACTATTATCAATTCAATATCTCAATTCAATAGGGCAGCTTGGTGGCTCAGGGGTTAGCACTGGGGCCAGGGACCTGGGTTCAATTCCCGCCTCAGGTGACTGTCTATGTGGAGTGTGCACATTCTCCCCGTGTCTGCGTGGGTTTCCTCCGGGTGCTCCGGTTTCCTCCCACAGTCCAAAGATGTGCAGGTCAGGTGAATTGGCCATGCTAAATTGCCTGTAGTGTTAGGTGTGTTAGTCAGAGGGAATTGGGTCTGGGTGGGTTACTCTTCGGAGGGTCAGTGTGGACTGGTTGGGCCAAAGGGCCTGTTTCCACACTGTCGGGAATCTAATCTCAAATGAATACTTCAGGGAAGGCAATCCACCTTACCCTGCATGGCCTACTTGTGACTATAATGTGATTGAGTTTAAACTGCTCTCTGAAATGGCCCCTGCAATGTCTCTAGCTATCATAAGAATAACAGAAAGAAATAATCAGGTAGCTAGTTGATGTGCTTTTTGTTCCCTGCTGTATGTTTGTACAGATATTCCCAGCTTCCATTTGTTCCTGCATACAGTGTCCTGTGAGAATAAGGAACACAGGAACAGACGGAGGCCATTCAGCCCCTCAGCCTGTTCCACCATTCACTGGGATCATGGCTCCAGCTGTGGCCTGCCTTTACCCCATTGCTTTTGCTTAACAAGAAGTTATCTACCTCAGGTTTAAAACCAACAATGACCCAGCATCCCCTACCCCTTGTGGACGCGAGTCCCAAACCTCTCCCATCCTCTGTGTGTAGAAATGCTTCCAAACATCTCTTCCTGAACGGCCTGACCCCAATCCTCAGAGAACGCTCCCCTAACACTAGAATCTCCAACCAGTCCAAATAGTTTATCTACCTTGTCTTTCCCTGTTAACGTGGAGCCAGAGAGATGTACAGCACGGAAACAGACCCTTTGGTCTAACTTATCCATGCCAACCTGATATTTAGGATTAGGCAAAAGTCCCATTTGCCAGCACTTGGCCCATATCCCTCTAAACCCTTCCTATTCATGTACCCAGCCTTTGGAATGCTATAATTGTACCAGCCCCCACTACTTCCCTCATTCCATACACGTACCACCCTCTGTGTGAAAACGTTGCCCCTTAGGTCCCTTTTATGTCTTTCACCTCTCACCCGAAACTTATGCCCTCTAGTTCTGGACTCCCTCACCCCAGGGAAAAGACCTTATCTATTTTGAATTGAATTGAATTGAATTGAATTGAATTGAATTGAGCTGAATCTATTGTCACGTGTACCGAGGTACAGTGAAAAGCTTTATCTTGCGAGCAATACAGGCAGATCACCGAGTTAAGCAGCATAGATAGTAAATAATAGGTAAACATCAACAAAAACAAAAACACAGGTACAGGCAAATGCTAAGAGTTTGTATTTATCTGATCCATGGCCCTCCTGATTGTACAAACATCTATAATTTTGATTGTATCACCCATAACCGTCTAAATTCTAGAGGAGACAGACCTCATCTGTATAATCTGTCCTTTAAGTTAACTCCTGAAGTCCAGGTATCATTCTTGTAAACCCATGTTGTAATCCCCCTCAGGCCAATAAGTCCTTCCCAAGGTGTGCTGACCACAATACAATGACAGCCATGGCTGCAGAGTTCTGTTCACCTCTCTCAAACTTCACCAGTGGCTAGTTTCCAGGCACCTCCATCCTGCTCTCCAGAAACCCCTGGTTAAACTGCTTCCACTCCATACCCATCTTCCTGACCATGTTGGTGCTCTCTGCTCCTGGTCACACCCTTCCAACAGCTGCATCCTTTCACACTCACTCTGCATTATTTATTCCATTCGATGTGATACCGAGATGTGAGTTTCAGCCGATCCTACTTCACCAAGCTGGCAAATGAGTTGTAGCCTGTGTCTCAAAAGGCCGTTCACTTTTAACAGGAGGTAAGGACAGGATCATGTCAGACAGTCTCAAACTTTGGTAAGGCCACAGTTAGAATATTGTTCGGTTCTGGAATCCACATCATTGGAGGGATGTGAGTGCACAGGAGAGGGGGCAGAGGAGATTTACCGGGACATTGTCTGGGCTGAAGAGTTTCAGTTTCAAAGAGAGATTGGACAGCCTGAGAGCGGAGGATACAGAGAGGGACCATGATTGGACAGCCTGAGAGCGGAGGAGACAGAGAAGGACCATGATTGGACAGCCTGAGAGCAGAGGAGACAGAGAGGGACCATGATTGGACAGCCTGAGAGTGGAGGAGACAGAGAGGGACCATGATTGGACAGCCTGAGAGCGGAGGAGACAGAGAAGGACCATGATTGGACAGCCTGAGAGCGGAGGAGACAGAGAGGGACCATGATTGGACAGCCTGAGAGCGGAGGAGACAGAGAGGGACCATGACTGGACAGCCTGAGAGCGGAGGAGACAGAGAGGGACCATGACTGGACAGCCTGAGAGCGGAGGAGACAGAGAGGGACCATGATTGGACAGCCTGAGAGCGGAGGAGACAGAGAGGGACCATGATTGAGATGGATGAACTGAATGAGGGGCAGAGATAGGGTGGAGAGGAAGAAAACTGAAAATGTGTCGCTGGAAAAGCGCAGCAGGTCAGGCAGCATCCAAAGAGCAGGAGAATCGACGTTTCGGGCATGAGCCCATCTTCAGCAAACCTGAAACGTCGATTCTCCTGCTCCTTGGATGCTGCCTGACCTGCTGCGCTTTTCCAGCAACACATTTTCAGCTCTGATCTCCAGCATCTGCTGTCCTCACTTTCTCCTGGGCAGGAAGAAATATTTCCCCTTGATAGAAGGATCAGTGACCAGAGACCTAGATTTAAGAGACAGGAAGTTTAAAGGGACTGTGAAGAAAGTTTTTTTTAACCCAAAGGGTGCTGGGAATCTGGAATTCACTGCCTGTGAGGGTGGGAGAGGCAGGAGCCCTCATCACACTGAAGAAGGGTTTCAGTCTGCACTTGTAACGCCAAGGCACACACGGCAAAGGGCCATGGGATGGAACATGGGATTAGAACAGTTAGGAGATTGCTCTTGACCAGTATGGGCTGGATGGGCTGAAGAGCCTTCGCCTTTGCTGTCAATCTCAGTGAGTCTCTGACTGTCGGAACAGGGAAAGGCAGTTGGTTTGTCTCCAACAGGCTCTTTTATGTTCTCTCCTGTAACAGGACAACACTGAGAGGGAATGTCATAGTATTGAAGGATCCATCAGACATTCAGTAACTATTCTGTACAAACATTACATTCCTCAGGTACATCAGTGTCTGGGATAATATTAAGCTTTTTTAAAAATCATTCATGGGATGAGGGCATTACTGGTTAGGCCAACATTTATTGCCTATCCCTAATTGCCAGAGGGTAGTTGAGTCAGCCTTGTTGCTATGGGTCTGGAGTCACATGTAGACCAGATTGGATAAAGATGGCAGCTTCCTTCCCCAAAGGACTTTAGTGAACCAGATAGGTTTTCATAACAATTGATTCATGGTCAATGTGGGACTCTAAATGCCAGATTCTTTTTAAAAAATGGATTCAGATTCTGCCATCTGCATGGCAGGATATAAATCGAGGTCCCCAGATCATCACCTGGGTCTCTAGATTAATAGCGATGAAGGGCATATCCCCGAAACATCGATTCTCCTGCTCCTCAGGTGCTTTTCCTGACTGGCTGTGCTTTTCCAGCATCACTCTTGTCTCTGGGTTAATAGTCTACCAATAACACCTATAGGCCATTTCCCCCCCCCCCCAAAGTTGAGTTATTAAGTTACAACACAAGGGTCATGCTTCCTTTAGGGGGTCATGCTTCTAGTGGTCTGAGGTAAGATGGAGTCCCTCAGGTCACATGATGTCTGTTTGAGGAATACTGACCATGAAACACCACACCCTCCTGAAACACAAACCTTTCTTTAATGTTTACTCTGATGGTGAGTCACTCTCACCTTGACCCCCCAGTGAGGACAGTGACCTGGAAAATGCTGGGCCCTCTCTAGGCAGCCTCAGTGAACAACAGCTTTTAGCTATAGCCCACAATCAGTTCTCTTTATGGTTCTCTCCTCAGCTCTGTGAATCATCTCTGAAGCTGGGTTTGTTCAAAATGGTGTAGTTTGTTAATCCGGACTACAGCCTTCAGAAATCGGAAAGTGTCTAATTTCAGAATCTGCTGGTCTTCAGGATCACAAAAACAAAATAGCACAGAGGCTGGAAATCTGAAATCAAGCAGAAAATTACCAGGCTGGTTCCTGGGATGGTAGGACTGACGGTTCGGATTGGTTTGGACCGTATACACCGGAGTTTTGAAGAATGAGGGAAATAAAATTCTAACAGGACTCAACAGGGTAAAGACAGAAAGGATGTTCCTCATGACTGGAGAGTGCAGAACAAGGGGTCGCACTGTGAGGATACAGGGCAAGCCGTTTAAGATCGAGATGAGGAGAGTGGTGGAATATATGGCCGGAGAACATGGTTAAGGCCAAAACGTTGAATGTTTTTAAGAAGGAGTTAGATGTAGTTTTTGGGCTAAAAGGATCAAAGGGTTTCAGGAGAAAGCAAGTATGTGAGGCTAAGCTGGATGACCAGCTGTGAGAGGTGGACCAGACTCGATGGGCCGAATGGATCGATTTCTGCTCCTATTTTCAAAGATACTCACCAGATCTGGCAGCTTGTGGGTGGAGAGGAACAGAGGGAATGTGTCAGATCTTCGTCAGAGCTGGAAAAAGCTGGCAGATCTGAAACGTTACCTCCCATTTCTTTCTCCCCAGCTGTTGTGGGATCCAGGTGAATGGGTCACCCATTAGTGAGGGCCCGGACCCCACCATGTGAGTCTGCCCCTCCCCAGCCACTATCTCCGGTGAGGGTCAGAGAGCTGAACGCAGCGGTCTGGTGAGGGAGGGAATTGGCCAAAACCCTGCTCAAATCAAACATCACTTCCTTGTGGTGGCAGCTTGAAGTAAATCTCATTGGCCTTTCAGACTGCTGTTTCGACCTGAAAATTTCTCAAAGGCTTCCCCCATTAGTCCCCATTGTCCCAAAAGATTTCCTCTGTCGCCTGCAATTTGAATTGTCTTCTTTAATGACAAAAGAATCTACTGCATTAGATTCACATTCCCCACTGCCCCATGGTCCACCACTTCAACTCCCCCTCCCACTGCTCCAAGAACGTCTGGGCCTCCTCCTCCACCAAATCCGAGCCACCTGCCAGCTGAGAGAAGAACGTTTCATCTTCCACCTTGGGACCCTCTAACCACACGGCATCAACATTGACTTCAGCAGTTTCCAAATCCCCCTTCCCCCAACCTCAACCCAGATCCAACCCTCCAACTCGGCACCACCCTATTGACCTCTCCTACCTGTCCATCTCCCTTCCCACCTATCCACGCAGCCCTCCTCTCTGACCTATCGCAATCAAACCCCCACCTGCATCCACTGTCCTCATCCCAGCTACCTTCCCCCCCCACCCTCACCCTCACCCTCCTATTTATCTCTCAATCCCCTCCCCCTTCCACATTACTGATGAAGGGCTTATGCCCGAAACACTGACTCTCCTGTACCTCAGGTGCTGCTGGTGGGGCGGCACGGTGGCTCAGTGGTTAGCACTGCTGCCTCACAGCACCAGGAACCTGGGTTCGCTTCCAGCCTCTGGCGACTGTCTGTGTGGAGTTTGCACATTCTCCCCGTGTCTGCATGGGTTTCCTCCGGGTGCTCCAGTTTCATCCCACACTCCAAAGATGTGCAGGTCAGGTGGATTGGCCATGCTAAATTGCCCGTAGTGTTCAGGGATGCGTAGGTTAGGGGCATTAATCAGAAGTAACTATAGGATAGTAGGGGAATGGGTCTGGGTGGGTTACTCTTCAGAGGGTCAGTGTGGACGTGTTGGGCCGAAGGGCCTGTTTCTACATCATAGGGACTCTAGGATGCTGCCTGAGCGGTTGTACTTTTCCAGCGCCACACGTTTTGACTTTGTACTCCCCACTTTCCCCTGTGCCCAGTAATTTAATGTAAAGTTTTCAAAAAGCTGCCCTCACAGATGATGACTCACAGTTCCGTTAAAGTTTTGAGATCACAAAACACAATTTGACATTAAGCTCCGATAACAAAGCACAGCAAATATTGCAAGCAGTGAAAGGTTTCTATATCACGGTGGTGAACTCAGTGAACCTCACAGAGACTTTGTTTCCCACATCTTCCTGTCTCCACATACAAATTAGGAGCAGAAGTACGCCATTCGGCCCCTCGAGTCTGCCCCACCATATGACAAGATTGTGGCTGATCTGATTTATGGCCTCAGCTCCCCTCCGATGGTGAACTGTAGGTGGGGGGGGGGAGGCAGGGAGTTGGGGAAGTGTCGCGGGCAGCTGGTGAGAAGTCCTTGCCAACATTGGCCTGAACCACATCAGAGGTGGGTCAGAGCGAACCTTACTGACTGGACATAGAACAATACAGCACAGAACAGGCCCTTCGGCCCTCGATGTTGCACCAACCTGTGAACCAATCTAAGCCCATCCCCCTACACTATCCCAAAATCATCCATGTGCTTATCCAAGGATTGTTTAAGTCTCCCTAACGTAGCTGAGCTAACTACATTAGCAAGTGGGGCATTCCACACCCTTACCACTCTCTGAGTAAAGAACCTGCCTCTGACATCTGTCTTAAATCTGTCTTCCCTCAATTTGTAGTTATACCCTCTCGTACACGCTGACGTCACCATCCAGGAAAAAGACTTTCACTGGGCAAAAGTGAGGACTGTAGATGCTGGAAATCAGAGTCTGAACTGGAGTGGTGCTGGAGAAACACAGCCAGTCAGGCAGCCGACTTCCACTGTCTACTCTATCTAATCCTCTGATCATCTTGTATATCTCTACTAAATCCCCTCTTAGCCTTCTTCTTTCCAATGAGAACAGACCCAAGTCTCTCAGCCTTTCCTCGTAAGACCTTCCCTCCAGACCGGGCAACATCTTGGTAAATCTCCCCTGCACCTTTTCCAATGCTTCCGCATCCTTCCTGTAATGGGGTGACCAGAACTGTACGCAATAGTCCAAGTGTGGCCGTACCAGCGTTTTGTATAGTTGCAGCATGATATTGCAGCTCTGGAACGCAATCCCTCTACCAATGAAACCTAACACACCATATGCCTTCTTAACAGCACTATCCACCTGGGTGACAACTTTCAGGGATCTATGCACATGGACTCCAAGATCCCTCTGCACATTCACACTACCAAGAATCTTTCCATTGACCCAGTACTCTGCCTTCCTGTTATTCTTCCCAAAGTGCATCACCTCACATTTAGCTGCATTGAACTCCATTTGCCACCTCTCAGCCCAATTCTGCAGTTTATCCAAGTTCCCCTGCAACCTGTAACATTCTTCCAAACTGTCCATTACTCCACCGACTTTAGTGTCATCTGCAAATTTACTAACCCATCCACCTATGCCACCATCCAAGTCATTTATAAAAATGACAAACAGCAATGATCCCAAAACAGATCCTTGTGGCACATCACTAGTCACCGGACTCCAGGCTGAATATTCTCCATCAACCACCACTCACTGCCTCCTTCCAGTTTCTAATCCAAACTGCTAAATCACCCTCAATCCCATGCCTCTACATTTTCTCCATCAGCCTACCATGTGGAACCTTATCAAAAGCTTTACTGAAGTCCATGTATACCACGTCAACTGCCCTACCCTCATCCACATGCTTGGTCACCTTCTCAAAAAACTCAAATGAGGTTTGTGAGACATGACCCTCCCTTGACGAAACCATGTTGACTATCTGAAATCAAATTATTGCTTGCTAGATGATTATAAATCTTATCTCTTATAATCCTTTCCAAAACCTTTCCTACAACAGAAGTAAGGTCTATAATTACCTGTGTCATCTCTACTGCCCTTCCTGAACAAGAGGACAACATTTGCAATCCTCCAGTCCTCTGGTACTAAACCTGTAGACAATGACGACTCAAATATCAAAGCTAAAGGCTCCAACACCAATTCCAACATCGCCTCATCTGAACCATCTCGTCTCATCAACACATAAGCCTCCTTCTTCCACTTAACAAGAGATGCAGTTTCTGTAGTATACCACAGTTCCCTTGCCTTATCACTTCCTCCCTGCCTGACAGGGACATACCTATAAAGGACACACAATATCTGGTCCTTAAACCAACTCCACATTTTGATTTGTCCCCATCCCCTGCATTTTGCTACCCCAATTCTCTGCCTCCTAGTTCTTGCCTAATCGCATTATAATTGCCCCTTGCCCCATCGGTAACTCCTGACCTGTGGCATGTACCTATCCCTTCCCATCGCGAAACTATACGTAACCAAATTATGGTCACTCTCTCCAAAGTACTCACCTACAACTAAATCAAACACCTGGCCTGGTTCATTACCAAGCATCAGACCCAGTGGGGCCTCTCCTCTTGTCGGCCCTTCGACATACTGTGTCAGGAAACCCTCCTGTACACCTTGGACAAAAACTGGTCCATCTGACGTATGAGAGTTATAGCATTTCCAATCAATGTTGGGGAAGTTAAAGCCCCCCCGTAATGATCACCCTGTCCCTTTCACTCCTACCCAGAATCATTTTGCCAATCCTCTCCTCCACCTCCCTGGAACTCTGCGGAGGTCTATAAAAAAACTTCTCTGGAAGTGTGACCTCTCCACCTGTTTCTAACCTCAGCCCACACTACCTCAGGAGATGAGTCCTCATCAAAACTTCTCTCAGCCACCGACATTTTACTGAACAATCCATTCTGTGTAGCCACCTCCTGATTTCCCACATCAGATGTGGTCAACTCTGTGTCGTGTCCAAAGGGGTCAATGGAGGACAGAGGCAGGTGCGATCACTCCCTTTGAGTGTCAGTGTGAGGTAGCAATACTGACCCTCAGACCTCATGGCCCTGAAACCAGTCAAAACAGGTTGGAAACTCAGACCATTAGCACAAGATAGGGTTAGATGCAGAGTAACGCTCCCTCTACACTGTACCCACCAAACACTCCCGGGTGACTCCAAGATTGGTGCTACAGTGGACAGTGAAGAAGATTACCTCAGATTATGAAGAGATCTTGATCAGTTGGATCAGTGGGTTGAACAGTGGCAGAGGGAGTTTAATTTGGATAAATGCGAGGTATTACATTTTGGAAAAACAAAGACAAATTGTGTACAGTTAAGAGGAGGACTGTGTGTACTGTTGTGGAACAGAGAGACTCAGAGGTTCCGGTACATAGTTGTTTGAAGTTTGCATCACATGTAGGCAGGGTGGTTAGGAAGGCACTTCACACACTTGCCTTCAGTGCTCAGACCTTTGAGTTTAGGGGTTGGGACGTCATGTTGAGGTTGTACAGGACGTTGGCGAGGCCTCGTCTGGAGCACTGTGTCCAGGTCTGGTCACCCTGTTCCAGGAAGGATACTATTAAACTGGAGAAGGTTCCAAAGAGATTTCCCAGGATGTTGCCTGGAATGGAGGGTTTGAATTACAAAGAGAGGCTGGAGAGATTGGGACTTTGTAACCTGGTGTGTAGGAGGTTGCAAGGTGACTTTATACAGATTTATAAAATAATGACGGTTATAGAGAAGGTGAATGGCTGGTATCTTTTCCCTCGGGTGGGGGATTTCAGGACAAAGGGGTATATTTTTCAGGTGAGACAAGAATGTTTTGAAACATAAATGAGGGGCAATTTTTTCCACGGAGTGTGGTTCTTGTATGGAATGAACTTCCCCAGGAAGTGGTGGATGTGGGTACAGTTACAACATTTAAACAAAAACTTTAGTTACGTACATGAACAGGAAAGGTTTGGAAGGACCTGGTGAGTGCAGGCAGGTGGGACCAGTTTAGTTTGGGTTGTAATGGACTGTTGGAGCCAAGGGCCTGTTTCTGTGCTGTCAGATTCTATGACGATGAGAGGTAACGCATGGGGTTAGGTGCAGAGTAAACCTCCTTCCATACCGTTCCTATCAAACTTTCCCAGAACTGAGACAAAATGGAGTTAGATACAGAATAAATCTCCCTTTACGCTGCTTATCAAACATACTGCCAGGATGTGACAGCAAGGGGTCAGAAATAGAGTAAACCTTCTTCGACACTGTCCCTCCCAGGGCAGGACAACGTAAGTTCAGTACAGAGTAAAGAGATGTTAGCTATCATTCACATTTGAATTGCTGTGTGTTTTTTCAAGTAAAATCTGTTTTATTTCACAGAGAGTGTAAGTAATAAATATCAGAGTGTTGGCCTGGCTGATAGAACTGAAGGCAGTGAGATTGTGGCTCTCGGATGTGACTTAGTGCTGCTGGTAGCTGACTGTTCACTGGGCAGCTCCTGAGAATCTTCGAGTAAAAAGTGAGGTCTGCAGATGCTGGAGATCAGAGCTGAAAATGTGTTGCTGGTTAAAGCTGATGAAGGGCTCTGGCCCGAAACGTCGAATTTCCTGTTCCTTGGATGCTGCGTGGCCTGCTGTGCTTTAACCAGCAACACATTTTCAGCTCCTGAGAATCACCATGACAGGTGGCATTTCTTTATTCTCTGTCCCTGAAGCACTGACTTCCAATGAGGAAGCTGCAACAATGCAACTTCAAAAAGAATTTTCACTTCCCTCTTTGGAGCTTTCTGGGACAAGCTGTCTTGCGTGAAGTTTTTATTTCCTTCCGTGTTAATAGTTGCTGGTGTTTGAGCTCAGGGGGAGGGGTCCCCCCCCCGTGAACAGACAGCTGCTGCTGCAGAATCTTTCAGATCATGAGACAATCTAATTCATTGAAAGATCTGCATTAAAGGTGTTGTGCAGTATGTGAGCGAGCTATCTAGCTGTCTTTTACAGTGTCTAACAGAGTTTTCACTTTGATTATTGTATCCCTCTGGAGATATTTCCCTGGTGTTCCGCAGAGCTCGGTGGTGGGTCCTTGCTGTTTGTTTTATACATCAACGATTTGGAATTGAACATGGGGAGGGCACATCTGGGGACTGTGCAGCAGACCCAGAGACTGGCTGTGCAGTGTATCGTGTAGGGGATAGCTGGGTTTGTTCAAAATGGTGTAATTTGTTAATCCGGACTACAGCCTTCAGAAATCGGAAAGTGTCTAATTTCAGAATCTGCTGGATAGTTCCTGATGCCTTCGCAGTCAGTGACTGTGTGTTGTATGTTTACAAACTGACAGCCCCTCAGACAGACCTGGTGAATGCTGGCAGAGCTTGTTGAGCTGCTGTTGGTTGAGTTTTGGGCTGTTGTGTTGCCCTAAGGTACAGTGCTGCCCTCTACCAGCACCGACGGGCGGGTGCCAGTGTTGGACTGGGTTAGACAAGGTCGGAAATCCCACAACACCAGGTTACGGTCATCGGGACAATTTGCAGACACTAGCTTTCGGAGCGCTGCTCCTTCCTCAGCTGTCGGTGAGACAGGAAGTCCTTCGACACAATTTATAAGATCAAAGGATCATCCAACTCATGCAAACAAATTGAGCGAATTTAAGATGGCTCTTAAATCTTTAATCAGTTAATATTAATCAATTGAAACCTGCCCCTCCATTCTAACTGATTAAAGATTTAAGAGCCATCTTAAATTCACTCAATTCATGCACGTAAGTTGTATGACCCTTTGATCTTTTCCTCATAAATCCTGGCTCTAATCCTGTCTCACTAACATCTGAGGAAGGAGCAGCGCTCTGAAAACTAGTGTCTTCAATGAAACCGGTTGGACTGTAACCTGGTGTTGTGTGACACTGTTCAGAAAGGCATCCTGATAATGAGACCTCTCTGTCACTCACACAGTATCTGAGCTGTACTGGGACACTGGCTCATCCCAGGAGATAAATGAGTAACTAACTGTTTAATTGTGGTCACGGAGGGAAAGGATAGCTGTTCTATAATTTACTTTCAGCCCTGATAGTTTCCAATCCTGATATTCCTCTTTAGTCTGGGATGCCTTTGCAAAAATGATAAAGAAAACTTTGTTCAGGCGATGAACCTGTCCCACTGTCAAAGGTAACGCCTCAGACACAGAGATAAACTCTGTCAGTCAGACAGGGGCTGGAACAATTGGTAACATTTCAATTTCTCTTAGTCTGTGTCAGTCCCTTCCTCATTTACACTCTGCCTTGATCTCGGTCTGTCAGCATTGATCCATTACTGTTCATTACATTTCAATAATCTGTTTGATCTGTCTTGTTCAGCTGTTCAAAGTTAAAACTCACACAACACCAGGTTATAGTCCAACAGGTTTAATTAGAAGCACTAGCTTTCGGAGCGACGCTCCTTCATCAGGTGGGAGTCAGGAGCAGCGCTGTGAAAGCTAGTGCTTCCAATTAAACCTGTTGGCCTATAACCTGGTGTGGTGTGAGTTTTAACTTTGTCCACCCCAGTCCCACACCGGCATCTCCACATCATGATGGGTTCAGTTGTGGAGGTGAGAGAGATGGAGGGGAGTGTACGGAATGGAAACTGGGTGCTGGGCACTTCCTCTGACTTCTCTGTCTTTGCCTTTCTGCTGGCTTCCTCTGTCTGCCTTTTCCTGCCTCTCTCTCACTGGCCTGGTGTTTTCTCTGTATTCCTCTCTCTGCTCCAGGGTTTTGGAATCAAACTGTTAACTCTGTTTCTCTCCCTGCAGATGCTGCCAGACCTGCTGAGTTCCTCCAGCTTTTTCTGATTTTATTTCATACATCCGGCCTCTGCAGTATTTTGCTTTCATGCTGCCCTCATGGAGAAGAAAATCAAAGTTCACAGGACACTTGCTGGCAGTGTCTGGGAACGCATCTTAGACACAACTGAGCAATGCCGTAATAACTACAACTCTGGTCAGCTCCTCCCGTGAGCAGTGCTTCATCCGGGCAGCTGGAGTTTCACTCATCATGGCAAAAAAGGAGAGAGAAAAATAAACTTTAGTTTCACTTCGGTACAAAACAAATCACTTCATGGTCAATACAATCCATGATAAAAATCACACAAGGAATTAAGGGCTACGGGGAGAATGCGGGTAAGTGGAGTTGAAATGCCCATCAGAGCTGAAAATGTGTTGCTGGTTAAAGCACAGCAGGTCAGGCAGCATCCAAGGAACAGGAAATTCGACGTTTCGGGCCAGAGCCCTTCATCAGGAACGTCGAATTTCCTGTTCCTTGGATGCTGCCTGACCTGCTGTGCTTTAACCAGCAACACATTTTCAGCTCTGATCTCCAGCATCTGCAGACCTCACTTTTTACTGGAAATGCCCATCAGCCATGATTGAGTGGTGGAGTGGACTCGATGGGCCGAATGGCCTTACTTCCACTCCTATGTCTTATGGTCTTTACACCAGGTTATATTCCAACAGGTTTAATTGGAAGCACATTAGCTTTCAGAGCGACGCTCCTTCATCCAAACCATGACAGTGTTCTGGGAAAATCCTGAACCATGGTACCATGCTGCCACCCAGTGGGGAATCTGGGTTTTACCCCCCCTCAAAAAGATTTTGTTTTACGGTTTTATTGACCAGGCCAGACCCATCAAAGGGTAACCCAGACCCTAACTTTTCTAGTTGTTTGAAGCAGGTGTGAAGTGGATATTCCAGGAGGGATGCAGCAGGCCCAACCACACAGTTTTAAACAAAACAGAATTTATTTCCACGATCACTGAATGAAACACAAACGAAAAACAGAATGTAGAGAAACTATTTAAAAACCCAATCGACTCTATTGCAACTTAATGATTCTGTTTCAAATTCCTACAACAATCCCCTCGGCAAAAAAAATAATCACAAACCCAGGGTTTTACAGGAGAGAGAGAGAGAGAGATGGCGGAGCAATTTAGCATGGAACATCCTCTTCATTGGATTCCCAGCCATTAACTAACTAGCAGCTCTGAACAGCCAGACTGGGAAAGACCAGACCAGACCAAATCAAACCAGACCAGACCAGACCAACCCAGTGAAAAGCTGAGCTGGGAGAACTGGCCGCTCTCTTGTCATTGTTGAAGTGTTTTGTTTAAAACTTGAAAGCCTTTTTCCTGAGGCAGTGTCTGTTAGCTCTATTTAAATTGACCCTAAAACCCATCCAAACCAGACACATTGGAATCTAATCATTTACAACTGCTCTGTTAAAGGAACCCAGACCGACCGAACCCTGTTAAAGGAACAACGTTGTCACAACATGAACCTATTTTGGGAATTACAGTGCTCGGGGATATTATTACAAACCTGTGGGGCAGCTGGGATTGAACCCAGGCTCCCAGTCCAGGGGTAGGGATACTACTCAGCACCACAAGAGAGCCTTCCATTGGTTGTTCAGCAGCTAGTTTTTCTCTGGTTCCTGGCTGTGGAAATCACTGACTAGGCCAATGGTTATTGCCTGTCCTTGAGCAGGTGGTGTTGGGCTGCTTTGTGATGTGTTGTTGGTAACCCAGCCATGTCTGTAGAGAGGGACATCCAGGATTTGGATCCAGTGACCATGAAGGGACAGCAATATCTTTCCAAGTCAGGCTTGTGTGTGGCTTGGAGATAACTTACAGGGTAAGTGTTCCTCTGTACCTGCTGCTGTTAACCCTCGAGATGGAACTGGTCCAAAGGTTGTAAGGCACAGTCTGATGATCTTTGACTGGCTGCTACCTGGGGGATGATAGGGTCATAGAGATGTACAGCATGGAAACAGACCCTCGGTCCAACCCGTCCATGCCAACCAGATATCCCATCCTGAACTGAAAATGTGTTGCTGGTTAAAGCACAGCAGGTTAGGCAGCATCCAATTCCTTGGATGCTGCCTAACCTGCTGTGCTTTAACCAGCAACACATTTTCAGCTGTGATCTCCAGCATCTGCAGACCTCACTTTTTACCCGAAGATATCCCATCCTAACCTAGTCCCACCTGCCAGCACCCGGCCCATATCCCTGTAAACCCTTCTATTCATCTACCCATCCAGATGCCAACTCATTCTCTCACTGTGCACGAAAACGTTCTCCCTCAGACCCCTAGATACCTGCAACATGACCCTCCCAACTCCTGTACTCAATACTCTGACCAATAAAGGAAAGCATACCAAACGCTGCCTTCACTATCCTATCTACCTGCGAATCCACTTTCAAGGAGCTATGAACCTGCACTCCAAGGTCTCTTTGTTCAGCAACACTCCCTGGGACCTTACCATTAAGTGTATAAGTCCTGCTAAGATTTGCTTTCCCAAAAATGCAGCACCTCGCATTTATCTGAATTAAACTCTATCTGCCACTTCTCAGCCCATTGGCCCATCTGGTCCAGATCCTGTTGTAATCTGAGGTAACCCTCTTCGCTGTCCACTACACCACCTCCAATTTTGGTGTCATCTGCAAACTTACTAACTATGCAATAAGCTTGGGAATAGTTAGCAAACTGAAAGGGGTGGGGAGAGGGCTTTAACCAGATCACAAAGACTAACTTCCCAGCACCCTGTACCTTGGTGTGTTCTGTGCTCCAGAAAGTTGAGGTCATTCCAAAGCCTGTGTGTGTCCTGGCTCTCCCCAGCTGCCATTCTCCCATTGTCCCTGCGCCTGCTGACTGATCCTCATTCCCAAACCGGCAAACCGGCAAACCGGCAACGCACTCTGATCCAAATTCTCCACCTTGTTTTCAAGTCGATGTCTTGGTTTTAATTTTGCAAAATTTTCCTCAAATCTGGAAAGCTCCCATTGGATTTCCAAACGGTACTCCTGTATTTAGGACAGTACAGGCCAGTCAGCTTAGCATCCTGGGAAAATGCTGGAATCTTTCATTAAGGAGGAAATAGCAGAACACTTGGAAAATCTCAGACCAAATCAGCGTGGTTTTGTGAAAGGGAATTGGTGTTGGGTTAACTTGTGGAGCTGGTCGAAGAACTAATAATTACTGTGGAGAGTGGGGAACGCTACTTAGATATCTATAAATATCACATCAAAGCTGACTTTGCAAAAAGAGAGCCCCTGGGTGCAGGAGGCAACATATTAACGTCGATCGAGGATTGGTTAACCTGGCGGAAAACAGAGAGCAGGGACAAGTGGGTCATTTTCAGATTGGAAGTTGTAACCAGTGGAGCGCTGCAGGGGTCACTGCTGAGCCAGACCTTTGACCCCAGCAGATAAAGGGACCAAATAGACAGTTGTCCAATTTGATGATGGCACAAATAGCGGAGTAACTGTGAAAGAGGAAGGGGGGAGGCCCCGAAGGGACATGGATCGGTGAATAATCAAAAATTGTCGGATGGGTGACAATGTGGGAAAATGTGAAATTGTCCACTTCAGCAGAAAAAAAACATTATTTATTTTGAGAGGGATTGCAAAGCTCTGAGGTGCAGAGGGATCTGGAAGTCCTGGCACATGAACCACTCAGTATTAATCTGCAGGTACAGAAGGTGATTACCAAAGGAAATGGAATGCTGTCAATTAACGCGAGGGGAATGGAATATAAAAACAGGCGATGTTTTGCTATAATCAATCAATACTTTGGTGAGACCGCATCTCTGCACGGTTTAGGGCCCCTTATTTAAGAAAAGATACAAATGCATTATGTGTAAGTGTGTGTAAGTGTGTACGTGTGTGCGTGTGTAAGTGTGTACAAGTGAGTGTGTATGTGTGTGTAAGTGAGTGTGTGTGTGTATGTATAAGAGTGTGTGTATGTGTGTAATGTGTGTGTATGTGTGTAAGTGTGTATGTGTGTGTATCTGTGTGTAAGTGTGTGTGTGTAAGTGTGTATGTGTGTGTGTGTAAGTGTGTGTGTATCTGCGTGTGAGTGTGTGTAAGTGTGTAAGTATGTGTGTGTAAGTGTTTGTATGTGCGTGTGTGTGTGTAAGTGTGTATGTGTGTGTGTAAGTGTGTGTGTGTAAGTGTGTGTGTGTGTGTGTAAGTGTGTAAGTGTGTGTGTGTGTGTATGTGTTTAAATGGGGTGGCACGGTGGCTCACTGGTCACACTGCTGCCTCACAGCGCCAGGGACCTGGCTTTGATTCCCACCTCAGGTGACTGTCTGCGTGGGTTTCCTCCGGGTGCTCCAGTTACCTCCCACAGTCACAAAGATGTGCAGGTCAGGGTGAATTGGCCATGCTAAATTGCCCATAGTGTCAGGCGCATTAGTCAGGGGTAAATATAGGGTAGGGGAATGGGTCTGGGTGGGTTACTATTCGGAGGGTCAGTGTGGACTTGTTGGACTGAAGGGCCTGTTTCCATCCTGAAGGGAATCTAGTCAAAGAGTATGTCTGTCTGTCTGTCAGTCTGAGAGAGCGAGTGTGTGTGTCCATCTGAGAGAGCGAGTGTGTGTGTCTGTCAGTCTGAGAGAGCGAGTGTGTGTATGTGTCTGTCTGTCTGAGAGTGAGTGTGTGTGTGTGTGTGTGTGTGTGTCCATCTGAGAGAGCGCGTGTGTGTGTTTGTCAGTCTGAGAGACCGAGTGTGTGTGTGTCTGTCTGTCTATCTGAGAGAGTGATGTGTGTGTGTGTGAGTCTGAGAGAGTGAGTGTGTGTGTGTCTGTCTGTCTGAAAGGACGAGTATGTGTGTGTGTGTGTCTGTGTCAGTATGAGAGAGTGAGTGTGTGTGTGTATGAGTGTGTGTGTAAGTGTGTGTGTGTGTAAGTGTGTGTATGTGTGTGTGTAAGTGTGTGTGTGTGTATGTGTGT
Organism: Hemiscyllium ocellatum; assembly: GCF_020745735.1. Classification (NCBI taxonomy): domain Eukaryota; kingdom Metazoa; phylum Chordata; class Chondrichthyes; order Orectolobiformes; family Hemiscylliidae; genus Hemiscyllium; species Hemiscyllium ocellatum. Next base: position 5,625,868 of record NC_083432.1, on the reverse strand, counting down.
GTGTATGTGTGTGTGTGTGTGTGTAAGTGTGTGTGTATATGTGTGTGTGTGTGTGTAAGTGTGTGTGTGTGTATGTGTGTGTGTGTATGTGTGTGTGTGTGTGTATGTGCGTGTGTGTAAGTGTGTGTGTGTAAGTGTGTGTGTGTGAGTGTGTGTGTGTGTGTAAGTGTGTGTGTGAGTGTGTGTGTGTGTGTATATGTGTGTGTGTGTGTGAGTGTGTGTGTGTGTGTATATGTGTGTGAGTGTGAGTGTGTGCGTGTGTGTGAGTGTGTGTGTGTGTGTATATGTGTGTGTGTGTGAGTGTGTGTGTGTGTGTATATGTGTGTGTGTGTGAGTGTGTGACTTTGGGAACAGTGTAAACAGGGAAAGGGGGCTTTTGTTGGTTCCTCTCTGGGATGGGGGTCTCACTGACTGGGCCCACCCCTAACTACCCCAGAGGAGGGGCCGGTGATCGGCCTTCATGGTGCTCCGTGCTGAGCGCCATCGGGGGGATTTTCCCCTGGATTTTGATTCAGTGACAGTGAAGGAACAGTCATATATTTCCCAGTCGGGATGGTGAGGGGCAGGGAGGGGGGTCTGCAGGGGGTGGGCTGTTCCCCAGTTGGGATGGTGAGGGGCAGGGAGGGGGGCCTGCAGGGGGTGGGCTGTTCCCCAGTCGGGATGGTGAGGGGCAGGGAGGGGGGTCTGCAGGGGGTGGGTTGTTCCCCAGTCGGGATGGTGAGGGGCAGGGAGGGGGGCCTGCAGGGGGTGGGCTGTTCCCCAGTCGGGATGGTGAGGGGCAGGGAGGGGGGTCTGCAGGGGGTGGGCTGTTCCCCAGTCGGGATGGTGAGGGGCAGGGAGGGGGGCCTGCAGGGGGTGGGCTGTTCCCCAGTCGGGATGGTGAGGGGCTGGGAGGGGAGCCTGCAGGGGGTGGGCTGTTCCCCAGTCGGGATGGTGAGGGGCAGGGAGGGGGGCCTGCAGGGGGTGGGATGTTCCCCAGTCGGGATGGTGAGGGGCAGGGAGGGGGGCCTGCAGGGGGTGGGCTGTTCCCCAGTCGGGATGGTGAGGGGCAGGGGGTGGGATGTTCCCCAGTATCTGCTGCCCCTTGTCCTTCGAGATGGAAGTGACGGTGGGTTTGGAGAGCTCTTTCAGCGAACCAGCTGGATGGGCTGCTGGGATGTTTAGGTCCCTGGGTTTGAACGGGGGATGGATCAGGACAGTGAGAGGGAGGGGGGAGGACGAGGAGAGAGGGGGGAGCTGAAAAACGTGTTGCTGGAAAAACACGGCAGGTCAGGCAGCATCCGAGGAGCAGAAGAGTCAACGTTTCGGGCATGAGCCCTTCTTAGGGGGTGGGTGGGGAGGGAGGACAAGCCAGGAGCCTGTGTCAATGGGAGCAGGCCGGGCCTCTGACAGGCCCCAGGCTCAGAGCTCCACAACAACAGGGCCCCGGCCCTCCCAGGCTCGGGTGGGAAACCCCGAGCGGTGTGTGGGCTGTCACTATTGCAGGTGAAGTGGTGGGGGTCCCTGGGGTAGGGGCTATGGTGGGCAGGCGGGGGGGAGGGGGGTGGGGGTGAGGGGCGGTATGGTGTGCGGGGGTCAGGTGTGTGAGTGGGGGGAGCTCACGGAGACCCCCAGCCCCTTGTCTGACTCGGTGCTGGCTCTGTGTTGGACAGGCTCCTCCCTGCGTTGCCTGGTGGATGTTGTCCCTGTGAAGAACGAAGACGGAGCGGTCGCCATGTTCATCATGAACTTCGAGGAGCTGAAGGGAACGGCCCATTGCTCAGGGACAGGGGACAGCAACCACCGACTCAGCCACGACTGGTTCAGTTCCAGTAGGTACCAGCAGAGGGCACTTTAATCAGTACCCTTCCCCCTCCCTCCTCCTCCCCCCCCCTCCTCCGTCCCCCTCCCTCCCCCTCCCCCCTCCCTCCTCCTTCCCCAGGATCGGTCTGACAGAGGATCATCCTAAAAGGTGATTTTTTTTTCTGTTCTCGTTGACCGATTGGGTTGTGTCGAGATCAAAGGCCATTCACTTTCTGCACCTTAACCTCCTCCTAGCCCTGCTGTGTGCATCACTTCCCCACAGATTCAACACCATCACCAAACACGCCCCAGACAGGGACAGCACGGGGTTAGATACACACCCCCGATCCACCCGCACACACCCGATCCACCCGCACACTCACCCGATCCACTTGCACACTCACCCAATACACCTGCACACTCACCCGATCCACACGCACACTCACCCGATCCACCCGCACACACACCCGATCCACCCGCACACACACCCGATTCACCCGCACACACACCCGATCCACACGCACACTCACCCGATCCATCTGCACACACACCCGATACACCTGCACACACACCCGATCCACCCGCGCACACACCCGATCCATCTGCACACACACCCGATACACCTGCACACACACCCGATCCACCCGCACACACACCCGATCCATCTGCACACACACCCGATCCACCTGCACACACCCGATCCACCCTCACACACCCGATCCACCCGCGCACACACCCAATCCACCCGCACACACACACTCGATCCCACTGCTGTTCGATGCTTTGCAGAGTCATTTGATCCCTGAGTTGGCTGATCCCCCTGCACTGATACCCGATCCCATGGCACACACTCTCCCCGCACTGACACCCACTTGGTTTGCTGTTTGATTTCCCCCTGCACTGGCACTTGGACCCCCTGAGATTTGATCTCACTGGTGTTCAACCCTCCTGCACTGAGACCTCACCCCATGGGTGCTCAGATCTCCTGCATTGCCCCCCGATCCCAATGGCGCTTGATCTCTCAATCCTGACACGCGATCCCCTGCACAAGTGCTCCATTGTAATGACCGTTTAGTATCGGGTCACCTGAGGCAGGACGTTTGTTCAAAAATATTCACCTGGGAGGGCTGGCTCTAGGTGAGGGAGTCCAGGTGTGGGAGGGGGTGTCCAGATGAGAGGGGTGAGGTCCAGGTGTGGGAAGTCCAGGTGTGGGAGGTGAGGTCCAGGTGAGGGCGGTCCAAGTGAGGGAGGTTAGGTCCAGGTGAGGGGGTGAGGTCCAAGTGAGGAGGGTGAGGTCCAGTTGAGGGAGGTCCAGGTATGGGAGGTGAGGTCCAGGTGAGGGGGGTGAGGTCTAGGTGAGGGAGGTGATTCCAGGTGAGGGAGGTCCAGGTGTGGGAGGTGAGGTCCAGGTGAGGGGGGTGAGGTCTAGGTGAGGGAGGTGATTCCAGGTGAGGGAGGTCCAGGTGTGGGAGGTGAGGTCCAGGTGAGGGGGGTGAGGTCTAGGTGAGGGAGGTGATTCCAGGTGAGGGAGGTCCAGGTGTGGGAGGTGAGGTCTAGGTGTAGAAGGTGAGCTATAGGTGAGGTCCAGGTGATGGCGGTCCAGGTGAGGGGGGTGAGGTCCAGGTGAGGGGGTAAGGTCCAGGTGAGGGCGGTCCAGGTGAGGGAGGTTAGGTCCAGGTGAGGGGGTGAGGTCCAGGTGTGGGAGGTGAGGTCCAGGTGAGGGGGGAGAGGTCCAGGTGAGGGGGGTCCAGGTGAGGGGATGAGGTCAAGGTGAGGGGGGTGAGGTCCAGGTGTGGTAGGTGAGGTCCAGGTGTGGGAGGTCCAGGTGTGGGAGGTGAGGTCCAGGTGTGGGAGGTGAGTCCAGGTGTGGTAGGTGAGGTCCAGGTGTGGGAGGTCCAGGTGTGGGAGGTGAGGTCCAGGTGTGGGAGGTGAGTTCAGGTGTGAGAGGTCCAGGTGTGGGAGGTCCAGGTGAGGGGGTGAGGTCAAGGTGAGGGGGGTGAGGTCCAGGTGTGGGAGGTGACGTCCAGGTTTGGGAGGTGAGGTCCAGGTGTGGGAGGTCCAGGTGAGGGGGTGAGGTCAAGGTGAGGGGGGTGAGGTCCAGGTGTGGGAGGTGAGTCCAGGTGAGGGAGGTCCAGGTGTGGGAGGTGAGGTCTAGGTGTTGAAGGTGAGCTACAGGTGAGGTCCAGGTGATGGCGGTCCAGGTGAGGGGGTGAGGTCCAGGTGAGGGAGGTGAGGTCCAGGTGAGGGGGGTGATGTCCGGATGAGGGAGGTCCCGGTGTGGGAGATGGGGTCCAGGTGTGGTTGGTCCAAGTGTTGAGGGGCAGGTGAGGTCCAGGTGAGAGAGGTGACGTCCAGGTGTGGGAGGTCCAGGTGTGGGAGGTGAGGTCTAGGTGTGGGAGGTGAGATCCAGGTGAGGGAGGTGAGGTCCAGGTGTGGGGAGGTCCAGGTGAGGGGGGTGAGGTCCAGGTGCGGGAGTTGAGGTGCAGGTGTGGGAGGTCCAGGTGTGGAAGGTGAGGTCCAGGTGTGGGAGGTCCAGGTGAGGGGGTGAGGTCAAGGTGAGGGGGGTGAGGTCCAGGTGTGGGAGGTGAAGCCCAGGTGTGGGAGGTAAGGTCCAGGTGTGGGAGGTGAGTCCAGGTGGGGGAGGTCCAGGTGTGCGAGGTCCCGGTGAGGGGGTGAGGTCAAGGTGAGGTGGGTGAGGTCCAGGTGTAGAAGGTGAGTCCAGGTGTGGGAGGTGTGTTCCAGGTCTGGGGAGGTCCAGGTGAGGGAGGTGAGGTCTAGGTGAGGGAAGTAATGTCCAGTTGAGGAAGGTGAGGTCCAGGTGTGGGAGGTCCCGGTGAGGGGGTGAGGTCAAGGTGAGGGGGGTGAGGTCCAGGTGTGGGAGGTGAGTCCAGGTGAGGGAGGTCCAGGTGTGGGAGGTGAAGTCCAGGTGAGGGAGGTCCAGATGTGGGAGGTGAGGTCCAGGTGTGGGAGGTCCAGGTGACGGAGGTGAGGTCTAGGTGAGGGAAGTCCTGGTGAGGGGTGAGGTCAAGGTGAGGGGGGTGAGGTCCTGGTGTGGGAGGTGAGTCCAGGTGAGGGAGGTCCAGGTGTGGGAGGTGAGGTCTAGGTGTGGAAGGTGAGCTACAGGTGAGGTCCAGGTGATGGTGGTCCAGGTGAGGGGGGTGAGGTCCAGGGGAGGGAGGTGAGGTCCAGGTGAGGGCGGTGAGGTCCAGGTGAGGGAAGTAATGTCCAGTTGAGGAAGGTGAGGTCCAGGTGTGGGAGGTCCAGATGAGGGGGTGAGGTCAAGGTGAGGGGGTGAGGTCCAGGTGTGGGAGGTGAGTCCAGGTGAGGGCGGTGAGGTCCAGGTGTGGGAGGTGAGGTCGAGGTGAGGGAGGTGAGGTCCAGGTGTGGGAGGTCCAGGTGAGGGGGTGAGGTCAAGGTGAGGGGGGTGAGGTGCAGGTGTGGGAGGTGAAGTCCAGGTGTGGGAGGTGAAGTCCAGGTGTGGGGAGGTCCAGGTGAGGGGGTGAGGTCAAGGCGAGGGGGGTGAGGTCCAGGTGTGGGAGGTCCAGGTGTGGGAGGTGAGATCCAGGTGAGGGGGGTGAGGTCCGGGTGAGGTCCAGGTGAGAACAGTGAGGTCCAGGTGAGGGAGGTCCGAGGGAGGGGTGTGGGGCACAGGTGAGGGAGATAAGGTCCAGGTGTGGGAGGTGAGGTCCAGCTGAGTGGAATGAGGTTCAGATGAGGGAGGTCCAGGTGAGGGGGCTGACGTCCAGGTGAGGGGAGTGAGGTCCAGGTGGGGGAGGTGAGGTCCCGGTGAGGGAGGAGAGGTCCGGGTGAGGGAGGTCCAGGTGTGGGAGGTCCAGGTGAGGGAGGTGAGGACCAGATGTGGGAGGTCCAGATGTGGGAGGTCCCGGTGAGGGAGGAGAGGTCCAGGTGAGGGAGGTCCAGGTGTGGGAGGTCCAGGTGAGCGAGGTGAGGGCCAGATGTGGGAGGTCCAGGTGTGGGAGGTCCAGGTGTGGGAGGTCCAGATGTGGGAGGTCCAGGTGAGGAGGGTGAGGTCCAGGTGTGGGAGGTCCAGGTGTGGGAGGTGAGGACCAGATGTGGGAGGTCCAGGTGTGGGAGGTCCAGGTGTGGGAGGTGAGGTCCAGGTGTGGGAGGTTAGGGCCAGATGTGGGAGGTCCAGGTGTGGGAGGTGAGGTCCAGGTGTGAGAGGTGAGTCCAGGTGTGGGAGGCCCAGGTGTGGGAGGTCCCGGTGAGGGGCTGAGGTCAAGGCGAGGTGGGTGAGGTCCAGGTGTGGAAGGTGAGTCCAGGTGTGGGAGGTGAAGTCCAGTTGTGGGAGGTCCAGGTGTGGGAGGTGAGGTCCAGGTGTGGGAGGTCCAGGTGACGAAGGTGAGGTCTAGGTGAGGGAAGTCCTGGTGAGGGGTGAGGTCAAGGTGAGGGGGTGAGGTCCAGGTGTGGGAGGTGATTCCAGGTGAGGGAGGTCCAGGTGTGGGAGGTGAGGTCTAGGTGTGGAAGGTGAGCTACAGGTGAGGTCCAGGTGATGGCGGTCCAGGTGAGGGGGGTGAGGTCCAGGTGAGGGAGGTGAGGTCTAGGTGAGGGAAGTAATGTCCAGTTGAGGAAGGTGAGGTCCAGGTGTGGGAGGTCCAGGTGAGGGGGTGAGGTCCAGGTGTGGGAGGTGAGTCCAGGTGTGGGAGGTCCAGATGTGCGAGGTCCTGGTGAGGGGGTGAGGTCAAGGTGAGGTGGGTGAGGTCCAGGTGTGGAAGGTGAGTCCAGGTGTGGGAGGTGAGTTCCAGTTGTGGGAGATCCAGGTGTGGGAGGTCCAGATGAGGGGGGTGAGGTCAAGGTGTGGGAGGTGAGGTCCAGGTGAGAGAGGTAAGGTCTAGGTGAGGGAAGTCCTGGTGAGGGGTGAGGTCAAGGTGAGGGAGGTGAGTCCAGGTGAGGGAGGTCCAGGTGTGGGAGGTGAAGTCCAGGTGTGGGAGGTGAGGTCCAGGTGTGGGAGGTCCAGGTGACGGAGGTGAGGTCTAGGTGAGGGAAGTCCTGGTGAGGGGTGAGGTCAAGGTGAGGGAGGTGAGTCCAGGTGAGGGAGGTCCAGGTGTGGGAGGTGAAGTCCAGGTGTGGGAGGTGAGGTCCAGGTGTGGGAGGTCCAGGTGACGGAGGTGAGGTCTAGGTGAGGGAAGTCCTGGTGAGGGGTGAGGTCAAGGTGAGGGGGGTGAGGTCCGGGTGTGGGAGGTGAGTCCAGGTGAGGGAGGTCCAGGTGTGGGAGGTGAGGTCTAGGTGTGGAAGGTGAGCTACAGGTGAGGTCCAGGTGATGGTGGTCCAGGTGAGGGGGGTGAGGTCCAGGTGAGGGAGGTGAGGTCCAGGTGAGGGGGGTGAGGTCCGGGTGAGGTCCAGGTGAGGGCGGTGAGGTCCAGGTGAGGGAGGTCCCGGTGTGGGAGATGGGGTCCAGGTGTGGGTGGTCCAAGTGTTGAGGGGCAGGTGAGGTCCAGGTGAGAGAGGTGAGGTCCAGGTGTGGGAGGTCCAGGTGTGGGAGGTGAGGCCAGGTGAGGGGGTGAGGTCCAGGTGTGGGGAGGTCCAGGTGAGGGGGGTGAGGTCCAGCTGTGGGAGGTGAGGTCCAGGCGTGGGAGGTGAGATCCAGGCGTGGGAGGTGAGGTCCGGGTGTGGGGAGGTCCAGGTGAGGGGGGTGAGGTCCAGGTGTGGGAGGTGAGTTCCAGGTGTGGGAGGTGAGGTCCAGGTGTGGGAGGTCCAGGTGGGGGAGGGGAGGTCTAGGTGAGGGAAGTCCTGGTGAGGGCTGAGGTCAAGGTGAGGGGGATGAGGAAAAGGTGTGGGAGGTGAATCCAGGTGAGGGAGGTCCAGGTGTGGGAGGTGAGGTCTAGGTGTGGAAGGTGAGGTCCAGGTGATGGCGGTCCAGGTGAGGGGGGTGAGGTCCAGGTGTGGGAGGTGAGGTCCAGGTGTGGGAGGTGAGGTCCAGTTGTGGGAGGTCCAGGTGTGGGAGGTGAGGTCCAGTTGTGGGAGGTCCAGGTGAGGGGGTGAGGTCAAGGTGAGGAGGTGAGATCCAGGTGTGGGAAGTGAGTCCATGTGAGGGAGGTCCAGGTGTGGGAGGTGAGGCCAGGTGAGGGGGTGAGGTCCAGTTGTGGGGAGGTCCAGGTGAGGGGGATGAGGTCCAGGTGTGGGAGGTGAGGTCCAGGTGTGGGAGTGAGATCCAGCTGTGGGAGGTGAGGTCCAGGTGTGGGGAGGTCCAGGTGAGGGGGATGAGGTCCAGGTGTGGGAGGTGAGGTCCAGGGGTGGGAGGTCCAGGTGGGGGAGGGGAGGTCTAGGTGAGGGAAGTCCTGGTGAGGGCTGAGGTCAAGGTGAGGGGATGAGGAAAAGGTGTGGGAGGTGAGTCCAGGTGAGGGAGGTCCAGGTGTGGGAGGTGAGGTCTAGGTGTGGAAGGTGAGCTACAGGTGAGGTCCAGGTGATGGCGGTCCAGGTGAGGGGGTGAGGTCCAGGTGTGGGAGGTGAGGTCCAGTTGTGGGAGGTCCAGGTGTGGGAGGTGAGGTCCAGGTGTGGGAGGTCCAGGTGAGGGGGTGAGGTCAAGGTGAGGGGGTGAGATCCAGGTGTGGGAGGTGAGTCCAGGTGAGGGAGGTCCAGGTGTGGGAGGTGAGGTCTAGGTGAGGGAGGTGAGGTCCAGGTGTGGGAGGTCCAGGTGAGGGGGTGAGGTCAAGGTGGGGGGGGGTGAGGTCCTGGTGTGGGAGGTGAGTCCAGGTGAGGGAGGTCCAGGTGTGGGAGGTGAGGTCTAGGTGTGGAAGGTGAGCTACAGGTGAGGTCCAGGTGATGGCGGTCCAGGTGAGGGGTGTGAGGTCCTGGTGTGGGAGGTGAGGTCCAGGTGTGGGAGGTGAAGTCCAGGTGTGGGAGGTGAGGTCTAGGTGAGGGAAGTCCTGGTGAGGGGTGAGGTCAAGGTGAGCGGGGTGAGGTCCTGGTGTGGAAGTGAGTCCAGGTGAGGGAGGTCCAGGTGTGGGAGGTGAGGTCTAGGTGTGGAAGGTGAGCTACAGGTGAGGTCCAGGCGATGGCGGTCCAGGTGAGGGGGGTGAGTCCAGGTGAGGGAGGTCCAGGTGTGGGAGGTGAAGTCCAGGTGTGGGAGGTGAGGTCCAGGTGTGGGAGGTCCAGGTGACGGAGGTGAGGTCTAGGTGAGGGAAGTCCTGGTGAGGGGTGAGGTCAAGGTGAGGGAGGTGAGTCCAGGTGAGGGAGGTCCAGGTGTGGGAGGTGAAGTCCAGGTGTGGGAGGTGAGGTCCAGGTGTGGGAGGTCCAGGTGACGGAGGTGAGGTCTAGGTGAGGGAAGTCCTGGTGAGGGGTGAGGTCAAGGTGAGGGGGGTGAGGTCCGGGTGTGGGAGGTGAGTCCAGGTGAGGGAGGTCCAGGTGTGGGAGGTGAGGTCTAGGTGTGGAAGGTGAGCTACAGGTGAGGTCCAGGTGATGGTGGTCCAGGTGAGGGGGGTGAGGTCCAGGTGAGGGAGGTGAGGTCCAGGTGAGGGGGGTGAGGTCCGGGTGAGGTCCAGGTGAGGGCGGTGAGGTCCAGGTGAGGGAGGTCCCGGTGTGGGAGATGGGGTCCAGGTGTGGGTGGTCCAAGTGTTGAGGGGCAGGTGAGGTCCAGGTGAGAGAGGTGAGGTCCAGGTGTGGGAGGTCCAGGTGTGGGAGGTGAGGCCAGGTGAGGGGGTGAGGTCCAGGTGTGGGGAGGTCCAGGTGAGGGGGGTGAGGTCCAGCTGTGGGAGGTGAGGTCCAGGCGTGGGAGGTGAGATCCAGGCGTGGGAGGTGAGGTCCGGGTGTGGGGAGGTCCAGGTGAGGGGGGTGAGGTCCAGGTGTGGGAGGTGAGTTCCAGGTGTGGGAGGTGAGGTCCAGGTGTGTGAGGTCCAGGTGGGGGAGGGGAGGTCTAGGTGAGGGAAGTCCTGGTGAGGGCTGAGGTCAAGGTGAGGGGGATGAGGAAAAGGTGTGGGAGGTGAATCCAGGTGAGGGAGGTCCAGGTGTGGGAGGTGAGGTCTAGGTGTGGAAGGTGAGGTCCAGGTGATGGCGGTCCAGGTGAGGGGGGTGAGGTCCAGGTGTGGGAGGTGAGGTCCAGGTGTGGGAGGTGAGGTCCAGTTGTGGGAGGCCCAGGTGTGGGAGGTGAGGTCCAGTTGTGGGAGGTCCAGGTGAGGGGGTGAGGTCAAGGTGAGGAGGTGAGATCCAGGTGTGGGAAGTGAGTCCATGTGAGGGAGGTCCAGGTGTGGGAGGTGAGGCCAGGTGAGGGGGTGAGGTCCAGTTGTGGGGAGGTCCAGGTGAGGGGGATGAGGTCCAGGTGTGGGAGGTGAGGTCCAGGGGTGGGAGGTCCAGGTGGGGGAGGGGAGGTCTAGGTGAGGGAAGTCCTGGTGAGGGCTGAGGTCAAGGTGAGGGGATGAGGAAAAGGTGTGGGAGGTGAGTCCAGGTGAGGGAGGTCCAGGTGTGGGAGGTGAGGTCTAGGTGTGGAAGGTGAGCTACAGGTGAGGTCCAGGTGATGGCGGTCCAGGTGAGGGGGTGAGGTCCAGGTGTGGGAGGTGAGGTCCAGTTGTGGGAGGTCCAGGTGTGGGAGGTGAGGTCCAGGTGTGGGAGGTCCAGGTGAGGGGGTGAGGTCAAGGTGAGGGGGTGAGATCCAGGTGTGGGAGGTGAGTCCAGGTGAGGGAGGTCCAGGTGTGGGAGGTGAGGTCTAGGTGAGGGAGGTGAGGTCCAGGTGTGGGAGGTCCAGGTGAGGGGGTGAGGTCAAGGTGTGGGAGGTGAGGTCCTGGTGTGGGAGGTGAGTCCAGGTGAGGGAGGTCCAGGTGTGGGAGGTGAGGTCTAGGTGTGGAAGGTGAGCTACAGGTGAGGTCCAGGTGATGGCGGTCCAGGTGAGGGGTGTGAGGTCCTGGTGTGGGAGGTGAGGTCCAGGTGTGGGAGGTGAAGTCCAGGTGTGGGAGGTGAGGTCTAGGTGAGGGAAGTTCTGGTGAGGGGTGAGGTCAAGGTGAGCGGGGTGAGGTCCTGGTGTGGAAGTGAGTCCAGGTGAGGGAGGTCCAGGTGTGGGAGGTGAGGTCTAGGTGTGGAAGGTGAGCTACAGGTGAGGTCCAGGCGATGGCGGTCCAGGTGAGGGGGGTGAGGTCCAGGGGAGGGAGGTGAGGTCCAGGTGAGGGCGGTGAGGTCCGGGTGAGGTCCAGGTGAGGGAAATAATGTCCAGATGAGGAAGGTGAGGTCCAGGTGTGGGAGGTCCAGGTGAGGGGGTGAGGTCAAGGTGAGGGGGTGAGGTCCATGTGTGGGAGGTGAGTCCAGGTGAGGGAGGTGAGGTCCTGGTGTGGGAGGTGAGGTCTAGGTGAGGGAGGTGAGGTCCAGGTGTGGGAGGTCCAGGTGAGGGGGTGAGGTCAAGGTGAGGGGGGTTAGGCCCAGGTGTGGGAGGTGAACTCCAGGTGTGGGAGGTGAGGCCCAGGTGTGGGAGGTCCAGTTGACGGAGGTGAGGTCTAGGTGAGGGAAGTTCTGGTGAGCGGTGCGGTCAAGGTGAGGGGGGTGAGGTCCAGGTGTGGGAGGTGAGGTCCAGTTGTGGGAGGTGAGTCCAGGTGGGGCAGGTCCAGGTGTGCGAGGTCCCGGTGAGGGGGTGAGGTCAAGGTGAGGTGGGTGAGGTCCAGCTGTGGAAGATGAGTCCATGTGTGGGAGGTGAGTTCCAGTTGTGGGAGATCTAGGTGTGGGAGGTCCAGGTGAGGGGGGTGAGGTCCAGGTGTGGGAGGTGAGGTCCAGGTGTGGGAGGTGAGGTCCAGGTGTGGGAGGCGAGGTCCAAGTGTTGGAGGTGAGGTCCAGGTGTGGGGAGGTCCAGGTGACGGAGGTGAGGTCTAGGTGAGTGAAGTCCTGGTGAGGGGTGTGGTCAAGGTGAGTGGGGGGTGAGGTCCAGGTGTGGGAGGTGAGTCCAGGTGAGGGAGGTCCAGGTGTGGGAGGTGAGGTCTAGGTGTGGAAGGTGAGCTACAGGTGAAGTACAGGTGATGGCGGTCCAGGTGAGGGAGGTGAGGTCCAGGGGAGGTCCAGGTGAGGGCGGTGAGGTCCAGGTGAGGGAGGTCCCGGTGTAGGAGATGGGGTCCAGGTGTGGGTGGTCCAAGTGTTGAGGTGCAGGTGAGGTCCAGGTGGGAGAGGTGAGGTCCAGGTGTGGGAGATCCAGGTATGGGAGGTGAGGTCCAGGTGTGGGAGGTGCGGCCCAGGTGTTGGAGATCCAGGTGTGGGAGGTGAGATCCAGGTGTGGGATGTGAGGTTCAGGCGAGGGGGTGAGATCCAGGTGAGGGGGGTGAGGTCTAGGTGAGGGGGTGAGGTCCAGTTGGGGGAGGTGAGGTCCAGGTGAGGGGTTGAGGCCAGGTGAGGGAAGTAAGTTCCAGTTTAGGGACGTGAGGTCCAGGTGTGGGAGGTCCAGGTGTGGGAGGTGAGATCCGGGAGTGGGAGGTGAGGTCCAGGTGAGGGGGTGAGTCCAGGTGTGGGATGTGAGTTCCAGGTGTAGGAGGTGAGGCCCAGGTGTGGGAGGTCCAGGTGAGTCCCGGTGTGGGAGGTCCAGTTGTGGGAGTTGAGATCTAGGTGAAGGGGGTGAGGTCCAGGTGAGGGAGGTGAATTCCAGATGTGCGAGGTGAGGTCCGGGTGAGGTCCAGCTGAGGGCGATGAGGTCCAGGTGAGGGAGGTCCAGGTGTGGGAGGGCCAGGTGTGGTCCAGGTGAGGGAGGTGAGATCCAGGTGAGGGAGGTGAGTCCAGGTGTGGGAGGTCCAAGTGTGGGAGGTCCAAGTGTGGGAGGTCCAGGTGTGGGAGATCCAGGTGACGAAGGTGGGGTCTAGGTGAGGGAAGTCCTGGTGAGGGGTGAGGTCAAGGTGAGGGGGTGAGGTCCAGGTGTGGGAGGTGAGTCCAGGTGAGGGAGGTCCAGGTGTGGGAGGTGAGGTCTAGGTGTGGAAGGTGAGCTACAGGTGAGGTCCAGGTGATGGCGGTCCAGGTGAGGGGGTGAGGTCCAGGTGAGGGAGGTGAGGTCTAGGTGAGGGAAGTAATGTCCAGTTGAGGAAGGTGAGGTCCAGGTGTGGGAGGTGCAGGTGAGGGGGTGAGGTCCAAGTGTGGGAGGAGAGTCCAGGTGTGGGAGGTCCAGATGTGCGAGGTCCTGGTGAGGGGGTGAGGTCAAGGTGAGGTGGGTGAGGTCCAGGTGTGGAAGGTGAGTCCAGGTGTGGGAGGTGAGTTCCAGTTGTGGGAGATCCAGGTGTGGGAGGTCCAGATGAGGGGGGTGAGGTCCAAGTGTGGGAGGTGAGGTCCAGGTGTGAGAGGTGAGGTCTAGGTGTGGGGAGGGCCAGGTGAGGGAGGTGAGGTCTAGGTGAGGGAAGTCCTGGTGAGGGGTGAGGTCAAGGTGAGGGGGGTGAGGTCCAGGTGTGGGTGGTGAGTCCAGGTGAGGGAGGTCCAGGTGTGGGAGGTGAAGTCCAGGTGTGGGAGGTGAGGTCCAGGTGTGGGAGGTCCAGGTGGCGGAGGTGAGGTCTAGGTGAGGGAAGTCCTGGTGAGGGGTGAGGTCAAGGTGAGGGGGGGTGAGGTCCAGGTGTGGGAGGTGAGTCCAGGTGAGGGAGGTCCAGGTGTGGGAGGTGAGGTCTAGGTGTGGAGGGTGAGCTACAGGTGAGGTCCAGGTGATGGCGGTCCAGGTGAGGGGGGTGAGGTCCAGGTGAGGTCCAGGTGAGGGGGGTGAGGTCCGGGTGAGGGAGGACCCGGTGTGGGAGATGGGGTCCAGGTGTGGGTGGTCCAAGTGTTGAGGGGCAGGTGAGGTCCAGGTGAGAGAGGTGAGGTCCAGGTGTGGGAGGTGAGGTCCAGGTGTGGGAGGTGAGATCCAGGTGTGGGAGGTGAGGTCCAGGTGTGGGGAGGTCCAGGTGAGGGGGGTGAGGTCCAGGTGTGGGAGGTGAGGTCCAGGTGTGGGAGGTGAGGTCCAGGTGTGGGAGGTCCAGGTGGGGGAGGGGAGGTCTAGGTGAGGGAAGTCCTGGTGAGGGCTGAGGTCAAGGTGAGGGGGATGAGGAAAAGGTGTGGGAGGTGAGTCCAGGTGAGGGCGGTCCAGGTGTGGAAGGTGAGCTACAGGTGAGGTCCAGGTGATGGCGGTCCAGGTGAGTGGGGGTGAGGTCCAGGTGTGGGAGGTGAGGTCCAGGTGTGGGAGGTGAGGTCCAGTTGTGGGAGGTCCAGGTGTGGGAGGTGAGGTCCAGGTGTGGGAGGTCCAGGTAGGGGGTGAGGTCAAGGTGAGGGGGTGAGATCCAGGTGTGGGAGGTGAGTCCAGGTGAGGGAGGTCCAGGTGTGGGAGGTGAACTCCAGGTGTGGGAGGTGCGGTCCAGGTGTGTGAGGTCCAGGTGGGGGGTGAGGTCCAGGTGATGGCGGTCCAGGTGTGGGAGGTGAGGTCCAGGTGTGGGAGGTGAGGTCCAGGTGTGGGAGGTGAGGTCCAGTTGTGGGAGGTCCAGGTGTGGGAGGTGAGGTCTAGGTGAGGGAAGTCCTGGTGAGGGGTGAGGTCAAGGTGAGGGGGGTGAGGTCCAGGTGTGGGTGGTGAGTCCAGGTGAGGGAGGTCCAGGTGTGGGAGGTGAAGTCCAGGTGTGGAAGGTGAGGTCCAGGTGACGGAGGTGAGGTCTAGGTAAGGGAAGTCCTGGTGAGGGGTGAGGTCAAGGTGAGGGGGGGTGAGGTCCAGGTGTGGGAGGTGAGTCCAGGTGAGGGAGGTCCAGGTGTGGGAGGTGAGGTGTAGGTGTGGAAGGTGAGCTACAGGTGAGGTCCAGGTGATGGCGGTCCAGGTGAGGAGGGTGAGGTCCAGGTGAGGGAGGTGAGGTCCAGGTGATGGGGGTGAGGTCTGGGTGAGGTCCAGGTGAGGGGGGGTGAGGTCCAGGTGAGGGCGGTGAGGTCCAGGTGAGGGAGGTCCAGGTGTGGGTGGTCCAAGTGTTGAGGGGCAGGTGAGGTCCAGGTGAGAGAGGTGAGGTCCAGGTGTGGGAGGTCCAGGTGAGGGAGGTGTGACCAGGTGAGGGGGTGAGACCCAGGTGTGGGGTGGTCCAGGTGAGGGGGGTGAGTTCCAGGTGTGGGAGGTGAGGTCCAGGTGTGGGAGGTGAGATCCAGGTGTGGGAGGTGAGGTCCAGGTGTGGGGAGGTCCAGGTGAGGGGGGTGAGGTCCAGGCGTGGGAGGTGAGGTCCAGGTGTGGGAGGTGAGGTCCAGGTGTGGGAGGTCCAGATGTGCGACGTCCTGGTGAGGGGGTGAGGTCAAGGTGAGGTGGGTGAGGTCCAGGTGTGGAAGGTGAGTCCAGGTGTGGGAGGAGAGTTCCAGTTGTGGGAGATCCAGGTGTGGGAGGTCCAGATGAGGGGGGTGAGGTCCAGGTGTGAGAGGTGAGGTCCAGGTGTGGGGAGGGCCAGGTGAGGGAGGTGAGGTCTAGGTGTGGGGAGGGCCAGGTGAGGGAGGTGAGGTCTAGGTGAGGGAAGTCCTGGTGAGGGGTGAGGTCAAGGTGAGGGGGGTGAGGTCCAGGTGTGGGTGGTGAGTCCAGGTGAGGGAGGTCCAGGTGTGGGAGGTGAAGTCCAGGTGTGGGAGGTCCAGGTGACGGAGGTGAGGTCTAGGTGAGGGAAGTCCTGGTGAGAGGTGAGGTCAAGGTGAGGGGGAGTGAGGTCCAGGTGTGGGAGGTGAGTCCAGGTGAGGGAGGTCCAGGTGTGGGAGGTGAGGTCTAGGTGTGGAAGGTGAGCTACAGGTGAGGTCCAGGTGATGGCGGTCCAGGTGAGGGGGGTGAGGTCCAGGTGAAGGAGGTGAGGTCCAGGTGAGGGGGGTGAGGTCCGGGTGAGGTCCAGGTGAGGGCGGTGAGGTCCAGGTGAGGGAGGTCCCGGTGTGGGAGATGGGGTCCAGGTGTGGGTGGTTCAAGTGTTGAGGGGCAGGTGAGGTCCAGGTGAGAGAGGTGAGGTCCAGGTGTGGGAGGTCCAGGTGTGGGAGGTGAGGCCAGGTGAGGGGGTGAGGTCCAGGTGTGGGGTGGTCCAGGTGAGGGGGGTGAGATCTAGGTGTGGGAGGTGAGGTCCAGGTGTGGGAGGTGAGATCCAGGTGTGGGTGGTGAGGTCCAGGTGTGGGGAGGTCCAGGTGAGGGGGGTGAGGTCCAGGTGTGGGAGGTGAGGTCCAGGTGTGGGAGGTGAGGTCCAGGTGTGGGAGGTCCAGGTGGGGGAGGGGAGGTCTAGGTGAGGGAAGACCTGGTGAGGGCTGAGGTCAAGGTGAGGGGGATGAGGAAAAGGTGTGGGAGGTGAGTCCAGGTGAGGGAGGTCCAGGTGTGGGAGGTGAGGTCTAGGTGTGGAAAGTGAGCTACAGTTGAGGTCCAGGTGATGGCGGTCCAGGTGAGGGGGTGAGGTCCAGGTGTGGGAGGTGAGGTCCAGGTGTGGGAGGTGAGGTCCAGTTGTGGGCGGTCCAGGTGTGGGAGGTGAGGTCCAGGTGTGGGAGGTCCAGGTGGGGGGGTGAAGCCAAGGTGAGGGGGTGAGGTCCAGGTGTGGGAGGCGAGGTCCAGGTGTGGGAGGTGAGGTCCAGGTGTGGGGAGGACCAGGTGAGGCAGGTGAGGTCTAGGTGAGGGAAGTAATGTCCGGTTGAGGAAGGTGAGGTCCAGGTGTGGGAGGTCCAGGTGAGGGGGTGAGGTCAAGGTGAGGGGAGTGAGGTCCAGGTGTGGGAGGTAAGTCCAGGTGAGGGAGGTCCCGGTGTGGGAGGTGAAGTCCAGGTGTGGGAGGTGAGGTCCAGGTGTGGGAGGTCCAGGTGACGGAGGTGAGGTCTAGGTGAGTGGTTTGAGGTCCAGGTGTGGGAGGTGAGGTCTAGGTGAGGGAGGTGAGGTCCAGGTGTGGGAGGTGAGGTCCAGGTGTGGGAGGTCCAGATGTGCGACGTCCTGGTGAGGGGGTGAGGTCAAGGTGAGGTGGGTGAGGTCCAGGTGTGGAAGGTGAGTCCAGGTGTGGGAGGTGAAGTCCAGGTGTGGGAGGTGAGGTCCAGTTGTGGGAGGTGAGATCCAGGTGTGGGAGGTGAGGTCCAGGTGTGGGAGGTCCAGGTGAGGGGGGTGAGGTCCAGGCGTGGGAGGTGAGGTCCAGGTGTGGGAGGTGAGGTCCAGGTGTGGGAGGTCCAGATGTACGACGTCCTTGTGAGGAGGTGAGGTCAAGGTGAGGTGGGTGAGGTCCAGGTGTGGAAGGTGAGTCCAGGTGTGGGAGGTGAGTTCCAGTTGTGGGAGATCCAGGTGTGGGAGGTCCAGATGAGGGGGGTGAGGTCCAGGTGTGAGAGGTGAGGTCCAGGTGTGGGAGGTGAGGTCTAGGTGTGGGGAGGGCCAGGTGAGGGAGGTGAGGTCTAGGTGAGGGAAGTCCTGGTGAGGGGTGAGGCCAAGGTGAGGGGGGTGAGGTCCAGGTGTGGATGGTGAGTCCAGGTGAGGGAGGTCCAGGTGTGGGAGGTGAAGTCCAGGTGTGGGAGGTCCAGGTGACGGAGGTGAGGTCTAGGTGAGGGAAGTCCTGGTGAGGGGTGAGGTCAAGGTGAGGGGGAGTGAGGTCCAGGTGTGGGAGGTGAGTCCAGGTGAGGGAGGTCCAGGTGTGGGAGGTGAGGTCTAGGTGTGGAAGGTGAGCTACAGGTGAGGTCCAGGTGATGGCGGTCCAGGTGAGGGGGGTGAGGTCCAGGTGAAGGAGGTGAGGTCCAGGTGAGGGGGGTGAGGTCCGGGTGAGGTCCAGGTGAGGGCGGTGAGGTCCAGGTGAGGGAGGTCCCGGTGTGGGAGATGGGGTCCAGGTGTGGGTGGTTCAAGTGTTGAGGGGCAGGTGAGGTCCAGGTGAGAGAGGTGAGGTCCAGGTGTGGGAGGTCCAGGTGTGGGAGGTGAGGCCAGGTGAGGGGGTGAGGTCCAGGTGTGGGGTGGTCCAGGTGAGGGGGGTGAGATCTAGGTGTGGGAGGTGAGGTCCAGGTGTGGGAGGTGAGATCCAGGTGTGGGAGGTGAGGTCCAGGTGTGGGGAGGTCCAGGTGAGTGGGTGAGGTCCAGGTGTGGGAGGTGAGGTCCAGGTGTGGGAGGTGAGGTCCAGGTGTGGGAGGTCCAGGTGGGGGAGGGGAGGTCTAGGTGAGGGAAGTCCTGGTGAGGGCTGAGGTCAAGGTGAGGGGGATGAGGAAAAGGTGTGGGAGGTGGGTCCAGGTGTGGGAGGTCCAGGTGTGGGAGGTGAGGTCTAGGTGTGGAAGGTGAGCTACAGGTGAGGTCCAGGTGATGGCGGTCCAGGTGAGGGGGGTGAGGTCCAGGTGTGGGAGGTGAGGTCCAGGTGTGGGAGGTGAGGTCCAGTTGTGGGCGGTCCAGGTGTGGGAGGTGAGGTCCAGGTGTGGGAGGTCCAGGGGAGGGGGTGAGGTCAAGGTGAGGGGGTGAGGTCCAGGTGTGGGAGGTGAACTCCAGGTGTGGGAGGTGAGGTCCAGGTGTGTGAGGTCCAGGTGGGGGGTGAAGTCAAGGTGAGGGGGTGAGGTCCAGGTGTGGGAGGCGAGGTCCAGGTGTGGGAGGTGAGGTCCAGGTGTGGGAGGACCAGGTGAGGCAGGTGAGGTCTAGGTGAGGGAAGTAATGTCCGGTTGAGGAAGGTGAGGTCCAGGTGTGGGAGGTCTGGGTGAGGGGGTAAGGTCAAGGTGAGGGGAGTGAGGTCCAAGTGTGGGAGGTGAGTCCAGGTGAGGGAGGTCCAGGTGTGGGAGGTGAAGTCCAGGTGTGGGAGGTGAGGTCCAGGTGTGGGAGGTCCAGGTGACGGAGGTGAGGACTAGGTGAGTGGTTTGAGGTCCAGGTGTGGGAGGTGAGGTCTAGGTGTGGGAGGTGAAGTCCAGGTGTGGGAGGTGAGGTCCAGGTGTGGGAGGTGAGATCCAGGTGTGGGAGGTGAGGTCCAGGTGTGGGGAGGTCCAGGTGAGGGGGGTGAGGTCCAGGCGTGGGAGGTGAGGTCCAGGTGTGGGAGGTGAGGTCCAGGTGTGGGAGGTCCAGATGTGCGACGTCCTGGTGAGGGGGTGAGGTCAAGGTGAGGTGGGTGAGGTCCAGGTGTGGAAGGTGAGTCCAGGTGTGGGAGGTGAGTTCCAGTTGTGGGAGATCCAGGTGTGGAGGTCCAGATGAGGGGGGTGAGGTCCAGGTGTGAGAGGTGAGGTCCAGGTGTGGGAGGTGAGGTCTAGGTGTGGGGAGGGCCAGGTGAGGGAGGTGAGGTCTAGGTGAGGGAAGTCCTGGTGAGGGGTGAGGCCAAGGTGAGGGGGGTGAGGTCCAGGTGTGGGTGGTGAGTCCAGGTGAGGGAGGTCCAGGTGTGGGAGGTGAAGTCCAGGTGTGGGAGGTCCAGGTGACGGAGGTGAGGTCTAGGTGAGGGAAGTCCTGGTGAGGGGTGAGGTCAAGGTGAGGGGGAGTGAGGTCCAGGTGTGGGAGGTGAGTCCAGGTGAGGGAGGTCCAGGTGTGGGAGGTGAGGTCTAGGTGTGGAAGGTGAGCTACAGGTGAGGTCCAGGTGATGGCGGTCCAGGTGAGGGGGGTGAGGTCCAGGTGAAGGAGGTGAGGTCCAGGTGAGGGGGGTGAGGTCCGGGTGAGGTCCAGGTGAGGGCGGTGAGGTCCAGGTGAGGGAGGTCCCGGTGTGGGAGATGGGGTCCAGGTGTGGGTGGTTCAAGTGTTGAGGGGCAGGTGAGGTCCAGGTGAGAGAGGTGTGGTCCAGGTGTGGGAGGTCCAGGTGTGGGAGGTGAGGCCAGGTGAGGGGGTGAGGTCCAGGTGTGGGGTGGTCCAGGTGAGGGGGGTGAGATCTAGGTGTGGGAGGTGAGGTCCAGGTGTGGGAGGTGAGATCCAGGTGTGGGAGGTGAGGTCCAGGTGTGGGGAGGTCCAGGTGAGTGGGTGAGGTCCAGGTGTGGGAGGTGAGGTCCAGGTGTGGGAGGTGAGGTCCAGGTGTGGGAGGCCCAGGTGGGGGAGGGGAGGTCTAGGTGAGGGAAGTCCTGGTGAGGGCTGAGGTCAAGGTGAGGGGGATGAGGAAAAGGTGTGGGAGGTGGGTCCAGGTGAGGGAGGTCCAGGTGTGGGAGGTGAGGTCTAGGTGTGGAAGGTGAGCTACAGGTGAGGTCCAGGTGATGGAGGTCCAGGTGAGGGGGGTGAGGTCCAGGTGTGGGAGGTGAGGTCCAGGTGTGGGAGGTGAGGTCCAGTTGTGGGCGGTCCAGGTGTGGGAGGTGAGGTCCAGGTGTGGGAGGTCCAGGGGAGGGGGTGAGGTCAAGGTGAGGGGGTGAGGTCCAGGTGTGGGAGGTGAACTCCAGGTGTGGGAGGTGAGGTCCAGGTGTGTGAGGTCCAGGTGGGGGGGTGAAGTCAAGGTGAGGGGGTGAGGTCCAGGTGTGGGAGGCGAGGTCCAGGTGTGGGAGGTGAGGTCCAGGTGTGGGGAGGACCAGGTGAGGCAGGTGAGGTCTAGGTGAGGGAAGTAATGTCCGGTTGAGGAAGGTGAGGTCCAGGTGTGGGAGGTCCGGGTGAGGGGTGAGGTCAAGGTGAGGGGAGTGAGGTCCAGGTGTGGGAGGTGAGGTCCAGGTGTGGGAGGTCCAGGTGACGGAGGTGAGGTCTAGGTGAGTGGTTTGAGGTCCAGGTGTGGGAGGTGAGGTCCAGGTGTGGGAGGTCCAGGTGTGGGAGGTGAGGCCAGGTGAGGGGGTGAGGTCCAAGTGTGGGGTGGTCCAGGTGAGGGGGTGAGGTCTAGGTGTGGGAGGTGAGTCCAGGTGAGGGAGGTCCAGGTGTGGGAGGTGAGTCCAGGTGAGGGAGGTCCAGGTGTGGGAGGTGAGGTCTAGGTGTGGAAGGTGAGCTACAGGTGAGGTCCAGGTGATGGCGGTCCAGGTGAAGAGGGTGAGGTCCAGGTGAGGTCCAGGTGAGGGGGGTGAGGTCCGGATGAGGTCCAGGTGAGGGTGGTGAGGTCCAGGTGAGGGAGGTCCCGGTATGGGAGATGGGGTCCAGGTGTGGGTGGTCCAAGTGTTGAGGGGCAGGTGAGGTCCAGGTGAGAGAGGTGAGGTCCAGGTGTGGGAGGTCCAGGTGTGGGAGGTGAGGCCAGGTGAGGGGGTGAGGTCCAGGTGTGGGGTGGTCCAGGTGAGGGGGTGAGTTCCAGGTGTGGGAGGTGAGGTCCAGGTGTGGGAGGTGAGATCCAGGTGTGGGAGGTGAGGTTCAGGTGTGGGGAGGTCCAGGTGAGGGGGGTGAGGTCCAGGTGTG
Source organism: Hemiscyllium ocellatum (assembly GCF_020745735.1). Classification (NCBI taxonomy): domain Eukaryota; kingdom Metazoa; phylum Chordata; class Chondrichthyes; order Orectolobiformes; family Hemiscylliidae; genus Hemiscyllium; species Hemiscyllium ocellatum. The sequence continues at coordinate 5,604,990 of NC_083432.1, read as the reverse complement.
GGAGGTGAGGTCCAGGTGTGGGAGGTGAGGTCCAGGTGTAGGAGGTCCAGGTGGGGGAGGGGAGGTCTAGGTGAGGGAAGTCCTGGTGAGGGCTGAGGTCAAGGTGAGGGGGTGAGATCCAGGTGTGGGAGGTGAGTCCAGGTGAGGGAGGTCCAGGTGTGGGAGGTGAGGGCTAGGTGATGGGGGTGAGGTCCAGGTGTGGGAGGTGAGGTCCAGGTCCGGGAGGTGAGGTCCAGGTGTGTGAGGTCCAGGTGGGGGGTGAGGTCAAGGTGAGGGGGTGAGGTCCTGGTGTGGGAGGCGAGGTCCAGGTGTGGGAGGTGAGGTCCAGGTGAGGGAAGTCCTGGTGAGGGGTGAGGCCAAGGTGAGGGGGGTGAGGTCCAGGTGTGGGTGGTGAGTCCAGGTGAGGGAGGTCCAGGTGTGGGAGGTGAAGTCCAGGTGTGGGAGGTCCAGGTGACGGAGGTGAGGTCTAGGTGAGGGAAGTCCTGGTGAGGGGTGAGGTCAAGGTGAGGGGGAGTGAGGTCCAGGTGTGGGAGGTGAGTCCAGGTGAGGGAGGTCCAGGTGTGGGAGGTGAGGTCTAGGTGTGGAAGGTGAGCTACAGGTGAGGTCCAGGTGATGGCGGTCCAGGTGAGGGGGGTGAGGTCCAGGTGAAGGAGGTGAGGTCCAGGTGAGGGGGGTGAGGTCCGGGTGAGGTCCAGGTGAGGGCGGTGAGGTCCAGGTGAGGGAGGTCCCGGTGTGGGAGATGGGGTCCAGGTGTGGGTGGTTCAAGTGTTGAGGGGCAGGTGAGGTCCAGGTGAGAGAGGTGTGGTCCAGGTGTGGGAGGTCCAGGTGTGGGAGGTGAGGCCAGGTGAGGGGGTGAGGTCCAGGTGTGGGGTGGTCCAGGTGAGGGGGGTGAGATCTAGGTGTGGGAGGTGAGGTCCAGGTGTGGGAGGTGAGATCCAGGTGTGGGAGGTGAGGTCCAGGTGTGGGGAGGTCCAGGTGAGTGGGTGAGGTCCAGGTGTGGGAGGTGAGGTCCAGGTGTGGGAGGTGAGGTCCAGGTGTGGGAGGCCCAGGTGGGGGAGGGGAGGTCTAGGTGAGGGAAGTCCTGGTGAGGGCTGAGGTCAAGGTGAGGGGGATGAGGAAAAGGTGTGGGAGGTGGGTCCAGGTGAGGGAGGTCCAGGTGTGGGAGGTGAGGTCTAGGTGTGGAAGGTGAGCTACAGGTGAGGTCCAGGTGATGGAGGTCCAGGTGAGGGGGGTGAGGTCCAGGTGTGGGAGGTGAGGTCCAGGTGTGGGAGGTGAGGTCCAGTTGTGGGCGGTCCAGGTGTGGGAGGTGAGGTCCAGGTGTGGGAGGTCCAGGGGAGGGGGTGAGGTCAAGGTGAGGGGGTGAGGTCCAGGTGTGGGAGGTGAACTCCAGGTGTGGGAGGTGAGGTCCAGGTGTGTGAGGTCCAGGTGGGGGGTGAAGTCAAGGTGAGGGGGTGAGGTCCAGGTGTGGGAGGCGAGGTCCAGGTGTGGGAGGTGAGGTCCAGGTGTGGGGAGGACCAGGTGAGGCAGGTGAGGTCTAGGTGAGGGAAGTAATGTCCGGTTGAGGAAGGTGAGGTCCAGGTGTGGGAGGTCCGGGTGAGGGGTGAGGTCAAGGTGAGGGGAGTGAGGTCCAGGTGTGGGAGGTGAGGTCCAGGTGTGGGAGGTCCAGGTGACGGAGGTGAGGTCTAGGTGAGTGGTTTGAGGTCCAGGTGTGGGAGGTGAGGTCCAGGTGTGGGAGGTCCAGGTGTGGGAGGTGAGGCCAGGTGAGGGTGTGAGGTCCAAGTGTGGGGTGGTCCAGGTGAGGGGGGTGAGGTCTAGGTGTGGGAGGTGAGTCCAGGTGAGGGAGGTCCAGGTGTGGGAGGTGAGTCCAGGTGAGGGAGGTCCAGGTGTGGGAGGTGAGGTCTAGGTGTGGAAGGTGAGCTACAGGTGAGGTCCAGGTGATGGCGGTCCAGGTGAAGAGGGTGAGGTCCAGGTGAGGTCCAGGTGAGGGGGGTGAGGTCCGGATGAGGTCCAGGTGAGGGTGGTGAGGTCCAGGTGAGGGAGGTCCCGGTATGGGAGATGGGGTCCAGGTGTGGGTGGTCCAAGTGTTGAGGGGCAGGTGAGGTCCAGGTGAGAGAGGTGAGGTCCAGGTGTGGGAGGTCCAGGTGTGGGAGGTGAGGCCAGGTGAGGGGGTGAGGTCCAGGTGTGGGGTGGTCCAGGTGAGGGGGTGAGTTCCAGGTGTGGGAGGTGAGGTCCAGGTGTGGGAGGTGAGATCCAGGTGTGGGAGGTGAGGTTCAGGTGTGGGGAGGTCCAGGTGAGGGGGGTGAGGTCCAGGTGTGGGAGGTGAGGTCCAGGTGTGGGAGGTGAGGTCCAGGTGTGGGAGGTCCAGGTGGGGGAGGGGAGGTCTAGGTGAGGGAAGTCCTGGTGAGGGCTGAGGTCAAGGTGAGGGGGTGAGATCCAGGTGTGGGAGGTGAGTCCAGGTGAGGGAGGTCCAGGTGTGGGAGGTGAGGGCTAGGTGATGGGGGTGAGGTCCAGGTGTGGGAGGTGAGGTCCAGGTCCGGGAGGTGAGGTCCAGGTGTGTGAGGTCCAGGTGGGGGGGTGAGGTCAAGGTGAGGGGGTGAGGTCCTGGTGTGGGAGGCGAGGTCCAGGTGTGGGAGGTGAGGTCCAGGTGTGGGGAGGTCCAGGTGAGGCAGGTGAGGTCTAGGTGAGGGAAGTAATGCCCGGTTGAGGAAGGTGAGGTCCAGGTGTGGGAGGTCCGGGTGAGGGGGTAAGGTCAAGGTGAGGGGGGTGAGGTCCAGGTGTGGGAGGTGAGTCCAGGTGAGGGAGGTCCAGGTGTGGGAGGTGAAGTCCCGGTGTGGGAGGTGAGGTCCAGGTGTGGGAGGTCCAGGTGACGAAGGTGAGGTCTAGGTGTGGGAAGTCCTGGTGAGGAGTGAGGTCAAGGTGAGGGGTTTGAGGTCCAGGTGTGGGAGGTGAGTCCAGGTGAGGGAGGTCCAGGTGTTGGAGGTGAGGTCTAGGTGTGGAAGGTGAGCTACAGGTGAGGTCCAGGTGATGGCGGTCCAGGTGAGGGGGGGGTGAGGTCCAGGTGAGATCTAGGTGAGGGGGGTGAGGTCCGGGTGAGGTCCAGGTGAGGGAGGTCCTGGTGAGGGGGTGAGATCCAGGTGTGGGAGGTGAGGTCTAGGTGAGGGAAGTAATGTCCAGTTGAGGAAGGTGAGATCCAGGTGTGGGAGGTGAGGTCCAGGTGTGGGAGGTGAGGTCCAGGTGGGGGAAGTCCAGGTGGGGAAGGAGAGGTCAAGGTGAGGGAAGTCCTGGTGAGGGCTGAGGTCAAGGTGAGGGGGATGAGGAAAAGGTGTGGGAGGTGAGTCCAGGTGAGGGAGGTCCAGGTGTGGGAGGTGAGGTCTAGGTGTGGAAGGTGAGCTACAGGTGAGGTCCAGGTGATGGCGGTCCAGGTGAGGGGGGTGAGGTCCAGGTGTGGGAGGTGAGGTCCAGGTGTGGGAGGTGAGGCCCAGTTGTGGGAAGTCCAGGTGTGGGAGGTGAGGTCCAGGTGTGGGAGGTCCAGGTGGGGGAGGAGAGGTCTAGGTGAGGGAAGTCCTGGTGAGGGCTGAGGTCAAGGTGAGGGCGGTGAGGTCCAGGCGAGGGAGGTCCCGGTGTGGGAGATGGGGTCCAGGTGTGGGTGGTGCAAGTGTTGAGGGGCAGGTGAGGGCCAGGTGAGAGAGGTGAGGTCCAGGTGTGGGGAGGTCCAGGTGAGGGGGGTGAGGTCCAGGTGTGGGAGGTGAGGTCCAGGTGTGGGAGGTGAGGTCCAGGTGTGGGAGGTCCAGGTGGGGAAGGAGAGGTCAAGGTTAGGGAAGTCCTGGTGAGGGCTGAGGTCAAGGTGAGGGGGATGAGGAAAAGGTGTGGGAGGTGAGTCCAGGTGAGGGAGGTCCAGGTGTGGGAGGTGAGGTCTAGGTGTGGAAAGTGAGCTACAGGTGAGGTCCAGGTGATGGCGGTCCAGGTGAGGGGGTGAGGTCCAGGTGTGGGAGGTGAGGTCCAGGTGTGGGAGGTGAGGTCCAGTTGTGGGCGGTCCAGGTGTGGGAGGTGAGGTCCAGGTGTGGGAGGTCCAGGTGAGGGGGTGAGGTCAAGGTGAGGGGGTGAGATCCAGGTGTGGGAGGTGAGTCCAGGTGAGGGAGGTCCAGGTGTGGGAGGTGAGGTCTAGGTGAGGGGGGTGAGGTCCAGGTGTGGGAGGCGAGGTCCAGGTGTGGGAGGTGAGGTCCAGGTGTGTGAGGTCCAGGTGGGGGGCTGAGGTCAAGGTGAGGGGGTGAGGTCCAGGTGTGGGAGGCGAGGTCCAGGTGTGGGAGGTGAGGTCCAGGTGTGTCGAGGTCCAGGTGAGGCAGGTGAGGTCTAGGTGAGGGAAGTAATGTCCGGTTGAGGAAGGTGAGGTCCAGGTGTGGGAGGTCCGGGTGAGGGGGTGAGGTCAAGGTGAGGGGGGTGAGGTCCAGGTGTGGGAGGTGAGTCCAGGTGAGGGAGGTCCAGGTGTGGGAGGTGAAGTCCAGGTGTGGGAGGTGAGGTCCAGGTGTGGGAGGTCCAGGTGACGGAGGTGAGGTCTAGGTGTGGGAAGTCCTGGTGAGGAGTGAGGTCAAGCTGAGGGGGGTGAAGTCCAGGTGTGGGAGGTGAGTCCAGGTGAGGGAGGTCCAGGTGTGGGAGGTGAGGTCTAGGTGTGGAAGGTGAGCTACAGGTGAGGTCCAGGTGATGGCAGTCCAGGTGAGGGTGGTGAGGTCCAGGTGAGATCTAGGTGAGGGGGGTGAGGTCCGGGTGAGGTCCAGGTGAGGGTGGTCCTGGTGAGGGGGTGAGGTCCAGGTGTGGGATGTGAGGTCTAGGTGAGGGAAGTAATGTCCAATTGAGGAAGGTGAGGTCCAGGTGTGGGAGGTGAGGTCCAGGTGTGGGAGGTCCAGGTGACGGAGGTGAGGTCTAGGTGTGGGAAGTCCTGGTGAGGAGTGAGGTCAAGGTGAGGGGTGAGGTCCAGGTGTGGGAGGTGAGTCCAGGTGAGGGAGGTCCAGGTGTGGGAGGTGAGGTCTAGGTGTGGAAGGTGAGCTACAGGTGAGGTCCAGGTGATGGCGGTCTAGGTGAGGGGGGTGAGGTCCAGGTGAGATCTAGGTGAGGGAGGAGAGGTCCGGGTGAGATCCAGGTGAGGGAGGTCCAGGTGAGGGGGTGTGGTCCAGGTGTGGGAGGTGAGGTCTAGGTGAGGGAAGTAATGTCCAGTTGAGGAAGGTGAGGTCCAGGTGTGGGAGGTCCAGGTGAGGGGGTGAGGTCCAGGTGAGGGAGGTGAGTCCAGGTGAGGAAGGGTAGGTCTAGGTGAGGGAAGTCCTGGTGAGGGCTGAGGTCAAGGTGAGGGGGATGAGGAAAAGGTGTGGGAGATGAGTCCAGGTGAGGGAGGTCCAGGTGAGGGGGTGAGGTCCAGGTGTGGGAGGTGAGGTCCAGTTGTGGGAGGTCCAGGTGTGGGAGGTGAGGTCCAGGTGTGGGAGGTCCAGTTGAGGGGGTGAGGTCAAGGTGAGAGGGTGAGATCCAGGTGTGGGAGGTGAGTCCAGGTGAGGGAGGTCCAGGTGTGGGAGGTGAGGTCTAGGTGAGGGAGGTGAGGTCCAGATGTGGGAGGTCCAGGTGAGGGGGTGAGGTCAAGGTGAGGGGGGTGAGGTCCAGGTGTGGGAGGTGAACTCCAGGTGTGGGAGGTGAGGTCCAGGTGTGTGAGGTCCAGGTGGCGGGGGTGAGGTCAAGGTGAGGGGGTGAGGTCCAGGTGTGGGAGGTGAGGTCCAGGTGTGCGGAGGTCCAGGTGAGGCAGCTGAGGTCTAGGTGAGGGAAGTAATGTCCGGTTGAGGAAGGTGAAGTCCAGGTGTGGGAGGTCGGGGTGAGGGGGTGAGGTCAAGGTGACGGGGGTGACGTCCAGGTGTGGGAGGTGAGTCCAGGTGAGGGAGGTCCAGGTGTGGGAGGTGAAGTCCAGGTGTGGGAGGTGAGGTCCAGGTGTGGGATGTCCAGGTGAGGGAGTGAGGTCAAGGTGAGGGGGGTGAGGTCCAGTGTGGGAGGTGAAGTCCAGGTGTGGGAGGTGAGGTCCAGGTGTGGGAGGTCCAGGTGACGGAGGTGAGGTCTAGGTGAGGGATGTCCTGGTGAGGGGTGAGGTCAAGGTGAGGGGGGTGAGGTTCAGGTGTGGGAGGTGAGTCCAGGTGAGGGAGGTCCAGGTGTGGGAGGTGAGGTCTCGGTGTGGAAGGTGAGCTACAGGTGAGGTCCAGGTGATGGCGGTCCAGGTGAGGGGGTGAGGTCCAGGTGAGGGAGGTGAGGTCCAGGTGAGGGGGGGTGTGGTCCGGGTGAGGTCCAGGTGAGGGCGGTGAGGTCCAGGTGAGGGAGGTGAGGCCCAGGTGTGGGAGGTCCAGGTGTGGGAGGTGAGGTCCAGGTGAGGGGGTGAGGTACAGTTGTGGGGTGGTCCAGGTGAGGGGGTGAGGTCTAGGTGAGGGAAGTAATGTCCAGTTGAGGAAGGTGAGGTCCAGGTGTGGGAGGTGAGGTTTAGGTGAGGGAGGTGAGGTCCAGTTGTGGGAGGTCCAGGTGAGGGGGTGAGGTCCAGGTGAGGGAGGTGAGGTCCAGGTGAGGGGGGGTGTGGTCCGGGTGAGGTCCAGGTGAGGGCGGTGAGGTCCAGATGAGAGAGGTGAGGCCCAGGTGTGGGAGGTCCAGGTGTGGGAGGTGAGGTCCAGGTGAGGGGGTGAGGTACAGTTGTGGGGTGGTCCAGGTGAGGGGGTGAGGTCTAGGTGAGGGAAGTAATGTCCAGTTGAGGAAGGTGAGGTCCAGGTGTGGGAGGTGAGGTTTAGGTGAGGGAGGTGAGGTCCAGGTGTGGGAGGTCCAGGTGTGGGAGGTGAGGCCAGGTGAGGGGGTGAGGTCCAGGTGTGGGGTGGTCCAGGTGAGGGGGGTGAGATCTAGGTGTGGGAGGTGAGGTCCAGGTGTGGGAGGTGAGATCCAGGTGTGGGAGGTGAGGTCCAGGTGGGGGGAGGTCCAGGTGAGGGGGGTGAGGTCCAGGTGTGGGAGGTGAGGTCCAGGTGTGGGAGGTGAGGTCCAGGTGTGGGAGGTCCAGGTGGGGGAGGGGAGGTCTAGGTGAGGGAAGTCCTGGTGAGGGCTGAGGTCAAGGTGAGGGGGATGAGGAAAAGGTGTGGGAGGTGAGTCCAGGTGTGGGAGGTCCAGGTGAGGGGGTGAGGTAAAGGTGAGGGGGTGAGATCCAGGTGTGGGAGGTGAGTCCAGGTGAGGGAGGTCCAGGTGTGGGAGGTGAGGTCTAGGTGAGGGAGGTGAGGTCCATGTGTGGGAGGTCCAGGTGGGGGGGTGAGGTCAAGGTGAGGGGGGTGAGGTCCAGGTGTGGGAGGCGAGGTCCAGGTGTGGGAGGTGAGGTCCAGGTGTGGGGAGGTCCAGGTGAGGTCTAGGTGAGGGAAGTAATGTCCGGTTGAGGAAGGTGAGGTCCAGGTGTGGGAGGTCCGGGTGAGGGGGTGAGGTCAAGGTGAGGGGGGTGAGGTCCAGGTGTGGGAGGTGAGTCCAGGTGAGGGAGGTCCAGGTGTGGGAGGTGAGTCCAGGTGTGGGAGGTGAGTTCCAGTTGTGGGAGATCCAGGTGTGGGAGGTCCAGATGAGGGGGGTGAGGTCCAGGTGTGGGAGGTGCGGTCCAGGTGAGGGAGGTCCAGGTGTGGGAGGTGAGTCCAGGTGTGGGAGGTGAGTTCCAGTTGTGGGAGATCCAGGTGTGGGAGGTCCAGATGAGGGGGGTGAGGTCCAGGTGTGGGAGGTGCGGTCCAGGTGAGGGAGGTGAGGTCTAGGTGTGGGGAGGTCCAGGTGACGGAGGTGAGGTCTAGGTGAGGGGGGGTGAGGTCCAGGTGTGGGTGGTGAGTCCAGGTGAGGGAGGTCCAGGTGTGGGAGGTGAGTCCAAGTGAGGGAGGTCCAGGTGTGGGAGGTGAGGTCTAGGTGTGGAAGGTGAGCTACAGATGAGGTCCAGGTGATGGCGGTCCAGGTGAGGAGGGTGAGGTCCAGGTGAGGTCCAGGTGAGGGGGGTGAGGTCCGGGTGAGGTCCAGGTGAGGGTGGTGAGGTCCAGGTGAGGGAGGTCCCGGTATGGGAGATGGGGTCCAGGTGTGGGTGGTCCAAGTGTTGAGGGGCAGGTGAGGTCCAGGTGAGAGAGGTGAGGTCCAGGTGTGGGAGGTCCAGGTGTGGGAGGTGAGGCCAGGTGAGGGGGTGAGGTCCAGGTGTGGGGTGGTCCAGGTGAGGGGGGTGAGGTCCAGGTGTGGGAGCTGAGGTCCATGTGTGGGAGGTGAGATCCAGGTGTGGGAGGTGAGGTCCAGGTGTGGGGAGGTCCAGGTGAGGGGGGTGAGGTCCAGGTGTGGGAGGTGAGGTCCAGGTGTGGGAGGTCCAGGTGGGGGAGGGGAGGTCTAGGTGAGGGAAGTCCTGGTGAGGGCTGAGGTCAAGGTGAGGGGGATGAGGAAAAGGTGTGGGAGGTGAGTCCAGGTGAGGGAGGTCCAGGTGTGGGAGGTGAGGTCTAGGTGTGGAAGGTGAGCTACAGGTGAGGTCCAGGTGATGGCGGTCCAGGTGAGGGGGGTGAGGTCCAGGTGTGGGGAGGTGAGGTCCAGGTGTGGGAGGTGTGGTCCAGTTGTGGGAGGTCCAGGTGTGGGAGGTGAGGTCCAGGTGTGGGAGGTCCAGGTGAGGGGGTGAGATCCAGGTGTGGGAGGTGAGTCCAGGTGAGGGAGGTCCAGGTGTGGGAGGTGAGGTCTAGGTGAGGGAGATGAGGTCCAGGTGTGGGAGGTCCAGGTGAGGGGGTGAGGTCAAGGTGAGGGGGGTGAGGTCCAGGTGTGGGAGGTGAACTCCAGGTGTGTGAGGGGAGGTCCAGGTGTGTGAGGTCCAGGTGGGGGGGTGAGGTCAAGGTGAGGGGGGGTGAGGTCCAGGTGTGGGAGGCGAGGTCCAGGTGTGGGAGGTGAGGTTCAGGTGTGGGGAGGTCCAGGTGAGGCAGGTGAGGTCTAGGTGAGGGAAGTAATGTCCGGTTGAGGAAGGTGAGGTCCAGGTGTGGGAGGTCCAGGTGAGGGGGTGAGGTCAAGGTGAGGGGGGTGAGGTCCAGGTGTGCGCGGTGAGTCCAGGTGAGGGAGGTCCAGGTGTGGGAGGTGAAGTCCAGGTGTGGGAGGTGAGCTACAGGTGAGGTCCAGGTGATGGCAGTCCTGGTGGGGGGGTGAGGTCCAGGTGAGATCTAGGTGAGGGGGGTGAGGTCCAGGTGAGATCTAGGTGTGGGAGGTGAGGTCCAGGTGAGGGAGGTCCAGGTGTGGGAGGTGAGGTCTAGGTGTGGAAGGTGAGCTACAGGTGAGGTCCAGGTGATAGCGGTCCAGGTGAGGGGGGTGAGATCTAGGTGTGGGAGGTGAGGTCCAGGTGTGGGAGGTGAGATCCAGGTGTGGGAGGTGAGGTCCAGGTGGGGGAGGTCCAGGTGTGGGGGGTGAGGTCCAGGTGTGGGAGGTGAGGTCCAGGTGTGGGAGGTGAGGTCCAGGTGTGGGAGGTCCAGGTGGGGGAGGGGAGGTCTAGGTGAGGGAAGTCCTGGTGAGGGCTGAGGTCAAGGTGAGGGGGATGAGGAAAAGGTGTGGGAGGTGAGTCCAGGTGTGGGAGGTCCAGGTGAGGGGGTGAGGTAAAGGTGAGGGGGTGAGATCCAGGTGTGGGAGGTGAGTCCAGGTGAGGGAGGTCCAGGTGTGGGAGGTGAGGTCTAGGTGAGGGAGGTGAGGTCCATGTGTGGGAGGTCCAGGTGTGGGAGGTGAGGTCAAGGTGAGGGGGGTGAGGTCCAGGTGTGGGAGGCGAGGTCCAGGTGTGGGAGGTGAGGTCCAGGTGTGGGGAGGTCCAGGTGAGGTCTAGGTGAGGGAAGTAATGTCCGGTTGAGGAAGGTGAGGTCCAGGTGTGGGAGGTCCGGGTGAGGGGGTGAGGTCAAGGTGAGGGGGGTGAGGTCCAGGTGTGGGAGGTGAGTCCAGGTGAGGGAGGTCCAGGTGTGGGAGGTGAGTCCAGGTGTGGGAGGTGAGTTCCAGTTGTGGGAGATCCAGGTGTGGGAGGTCCAGATGAGGGGGGTGAGGTCCAGGTGTGGGAGGTGCGGTCCAGGTGAGGGAGGTCCAGGTGTGGGAGGTGAGTCCAGGTGTGGGAGGTGAGTTCCAGTTGTGGGAGATCCAGGTGTGGGAGGTCCAGATGAGGGGGGTGAGGTCCAGGTGTGGGAGGTGCGGTCCAGGTGAGGGAGGTGAGGTCTAGGTGTGGGGAGGTCCAGGTGACGGAGGTGAGGTCTAGGTGAGGGGGGGTGAGGTCCAGGTGTGGGTGGTGAGTCCAGGTGAGGGAGGTCCAGGTGTGGGAGGTGAGTCCAAGTGAGGGAGGTCCAGGTGTGGGAGGTGAGGTCTAGGTGTGGAAGGTGAGCTACAGATGAGGTCCAGGTGATGGCGGTCCAGGTGAGGAGGGTGAGGTCCAGGTGAGGTCCAGGTGAGGGGGGTGAGGTCCGGGTGAGGTCCAGGTGAGGGTGGTGAGGTCCAGGTGAGGGAGGTCCCGGTATGGGAGATGGGGTCCAGGTGTGGGTGGTCCAAGTGTTGAGGGGCAGGTGAGGTCCAGGTGAGAGAGGTGAGGTCCAGGTGTGGGAGGTCCAGGTGTGGGAGGTGAGGCCAGGTGAGGGGGTGAGGTCCAGGTGTGGGGTGGTCCAGGTGAGGGGGGTGAGGTCCAGGTGTGGGAGCTGAGGTCCATGTGTGGGAGGTGAGATCCAGGTGTGGGAGGTGAGGTCCAGGTGTGGGGAGGTCCAGGTGAGGGGGGTGAGGTCCAGGTGTGGGAGGTGAGGTCCAGGTGTGGGAGGTCCAGGTGGGGGAGGGGAGGTCTAGGTGAGGGAAGTCCTGGTGAGGGCTGAGGTCAAGGTGAGGGGGATGAGGAAAAGGTGTGGGAGGTGAGTCCAGGTGAGGGAGGTCCAGGTGTGGGAGGTGAGGTCTAGGTGTGGAAGGTGAGCTACAGGTGAGGTCCAGGTGATGGCGGTCCAGGTGAGGGGGGTGAGGTCCAGGTGTGGGGAGGTGAGGTCCAGGTGTGGGAGGTGTGGTCCAGTTGTGGGAGGTCCAGGTGTGGGAGGTGAGGTCCAGGTGTGGGAGGTCCAGGTGAGGGGGTGAGATCCAGGTGTGGGAGGTGAGTCCAGGTGAGGGAGGTCCAGGTGTGGGAGGTGAGGTCTAGGTGAGGGAGATGAGGTCCAGGTGTGGGAGGTCCAGGTGAGGGGGTGAGGTCAAGGTGAGGGGGGTGAGGTCCAGGTGTGGGAGGTGAACTCCAGGTGTGTGAGGGGAGGTCCAGGTGTGTGAGGTCCAGGTGGGGGGGTGAGGTCAAGGTGAGGGGGGGTGAGGTCCAGGTGTGGGAGGCGAGGTCCAGGTGTGGGAGGTGAGGTTCAGGTGTGGGGAGGTCCAGGTGAGGCAGGTGAGGTCTAGGTGAGGGAAGTAATGTCCGGTTGAGGAAGGTGAGGTCCAGGTGTGGGAGGTCCAGGTGAGGGGGTGAGGTCAAGGTGAGGGGGGTGAGGTCCAGGTGTGCGCGGTGAGTCCAGGTGAGGGAGGTCCAGGTGTGGGAGGTGAAGTCCAGGTGTGGGAGGTGAGCTACAGGTGAGGTCCAGGTGATGGCAGTCCTGGTGGGGGGGTGAGGTCCAGGTGAGATCTAGGTGAGGGGGGTGAGGTCCAGGTGAGATCTAGGTGTGGGAGGTGAGGTCCAGGTGAGGGAGGTCCAGGTGTGGGAGGTGAGGTCTAGGTGTGGAAGGTGAGCTACAGGTGAGGTCCAGGTGATAGCGGTCCAGGTGAGGGGGGTGAGGTCCAGGTGTGGGAGGTGAGGTCCAGGTGTGGGAGGTCCAGGTGAGGGGGTGAGGTCAAGGTGAGGGGGTGAGATCCAGGTGTGGGAGGTGAGTCCAGGTGAGGGAGGTCCAGGTGTGGGAGGTGAGGTCTAGGTGAGGGGGGTGAGGTCCAGGTGTGGGAGGGGAGGTCCAGGTGTGGGAGGTGAGGTCCTGGTGTGGGAGGTCCGGGTGAGGGGGTGAGGTCAAGGTGAGGGGGGTGAGGTCCAGGTGTGGGAGGTGAGTCCAGGTGAGGGAGGTGCAGGTGTGGGAGGTGAAGTCCAGGTGGAGGTGAGGTCCAGGTGTGGGAGGTCCAGGTGACGGAGGTGAGGTCTAAGTGTGGGAAGTCCTGCTGAGGAGTGAGGTCAAGGTGAGGGGGGTGAGGTCCAGGTGTGGGAGGTGAGTCCAGGTGTGGGAGGTTAGTCCAGGTGTGGGAGGTGAGGTCTAGGTGAGGGAAGTAATGTCCAGTTGAGGAAGGTGAGGTCCAGGTGTGGGAGGTGAGGTCCAGGTGTGGGAGGTGAGGTCCAGGTGGGGGAGGTCCAGGTGGGGGAGGAGAGGTCTAGGTGAGGGAAGTCCTGGTGAGGGCTGAGGTCAAGGTGAGGGGGATGAGGAAAAGGTGTGGGAGGTGAGTCCAGGTGAGGGAGGTCCAGGTGTGGGAGGTGAGGTCTAGGTGTGGAAGGTGAGCTACAGGTGAGGTCCAGGTGATGGTGGTCCAGGTGAGGGGGGTGAGGTCCAGGTGTGGGAGGTGAGGTCCAGGTGTGGGAGGTGAGGCACAGTTGTGGGAGGTCCAGGTGTGGGAGGTGAGGTCCAGGTGTGGGAGGTCCAGGTGAGGGGGTGAGGTCAAGGTGAGAGGGTGAGATCCAGGTGTGGGAGGTGAGTCCAGGTGAGGGAGGTCCAGGTGTGGGAGGTGAGGTCTAGGTGAGGGAGGTGAGGTCCAGGTGTGGGAGGTCCAGGTGAGGGGGTGAGGTCAAGGTGAGGGGGGTGAGGTCCAGGTGTGGGAGGTGAACTCCAGGTGTGGGAGGTGAGGTCTAGGTGTGGAAGGTGAGCTACAGGTGAGGTCCAGGTGATGGCGGTCCAGGTGAGGGGGGTGAGGTCCAGGTGAGGGAGGTGAGGTCCAGGTGAGGGGGGTGAGGTCCGGGTGAGGTCCAGGTGAGGGCGGTGAGGTCCAGGTGAGGGAGGTCCCGGTGTGGGAGATGGGGTCCAGGTGTGGGTGGTCCAAGTGTTGAGGGGCAGGTGAGGTCCAGGTGGGAGAGGTGAGGTCCAGGTGTGGGAGGTCCAGGTGTGGGAGGTGAGGCCAGGTGAGGGGGTGAGGTCCAGGTGTGGGGTGGTCCAGGTGAGGGGGGTGAGGTCTAGGTGTGGGAGGTGAGGTCCAGGTGTGGGAGGTGAGATCCAGGTGTGGGAGGTGAGGTCCAGGTGTGGGGAGGTCCAGGTGAGGGGGGTGAGGTCCAGGTGAGGGGGGTGAGGTCCATGTGTGGGAGGTGAGGTCCAGGTGTGGGAGGTCCAGGTGGGGGAGGGGAGGTCAAGGTGAGGGGGATGAGGAAAAGGTGTGGGAGGTGAGTCCAGGTGAGGGAGGTCCAGGTGTGGGAGGTGAGGTCTAGGTGTGGAAGGTGAGCTACAGGTGAGGTCCAGGTGATGGCGGTCCAGGTGAGGGGGGTGAGGTCCAGTTGTGGGCGGTCCAGGTGTGGGAGGTGAGGTCCAGGTGTGGGAGGTGAGGTCCAGGTGTGGGAGGTCCAGGTGAGGGGTGAGGTCAAGGTGAGAGGGTGAGATCCATGTGTGGGAGGTGAGTCCAGGTGAGGGAGGTCCAGGTGTGGGAGGTGAGGTCTAGGTGAGGGAGGTGAGGTCCAGGTGTGGGAGGTCCAGGTGAGGGGGTGAGGTCAAGGTGAGGGGGGTGAGGTCCAGGTGTGGGAGGTGAACTCCAGGTGTGGGAGGTGAGGTCTAGGTGTGGAAGGTGAGCTACAGGTGAGGTCCAGGTGATGGCGGTCCAGGTGAGGGGGGTGAGGTCCAGGTGAAGGAGGTGAGGTCCAGGTGAGGGGGGTGAGGTCCGGGTGAGGTCCAGGTGAGGGCGGTGAGGTCCAGGTGAGGGAGGTCCCGGTGTGGGAGATGGGGTCCAGGTGTGGGTGGTCCAAGTGTTGAGGGGCAGGTGAGGTCCAGGTGGGAGAGGTGAGGTCCAGGTGTGGGAGGTCCAGGTGTGGGAGGTGAGGCCAGGTGAGGGGGTGAGGTCCAGGTGTGGGGTGGTCCAGGTGAGGGGGGTGAGGTCTAGGTGTGGGAGGTGAGGTCCAGGTGTGGGAGGTGAGATCCAGGTGTGGGAGGTGAGGTCCAGGTGTGGGGAGGTCCAGGTGAGGGGGGTGAGGTCCAGGTGAGGGGGGTGAGGTCCATGTGTGGGAGGTGAGGTCCAGGTGTGGGAGGTCCAGGTGGGGGAGGGGAGGTCAAGGTGAGGGGGATGAGGAAAAGGTGTGGGAGGTGAGTCCAGGTGAGGGAGGTCCAGGTGTGGGAGGTGAGGTCTAGGTGTGGAAGGTGAGCTACAGGTGAGGTCCAGGTGATGGCGGTCCAGGTGAGGGGGGTGAGGTCCAGTTGTGGGCGGTCCAGGTGTGGGAGGTGAGGTCCAGGTGTGGGAGGTGAGGTCCAGGTGTGGGAGGTCCAGGTGAGGGGGTGAGGTCAAGGTGAGAGGGTGAGATCCATGTGTGGGAGGTGAGTCCAGGTGAGGGAGGTCCAGGTGTGGGAGGTGAGGTCTAGGTGAGGGAGGTGAGGTCCAGGTGTGGGAGGTCCAGGTGAGGGGTGAGGTCAAGGTGAGGGGGGTGAGGTCCAGGTGTGGGAGGTGAACTCCAGGTGTGGGAGGTGAGGTCTAGGTGTGGAAGGTGAGCTACAGGTGAGGTCCAGGTGATGGCGGTCCAGGTGAGGGGGGTGAGGTCCAGGTGAAGGAGGTGAGGTCCAGGTGAGGGGGGTGAGGTCCGGGTGAGGTCCAGGTGAGGGCGGTGAGGTCCAGGTGAGGGAGGTCCCGGTGTGGGAGATGGGGTCCAGGTGTGGGTGGTCCAAGTGTTGAGGGGCAGGTGAGGTCCAGGTGGGAGAGGTGAGGTCCAGGTGTGGGAGGTCCAGGTGTGGGAGGTGAGGCCAGGTGAGGGGGTGAGGTCCAGGTGTGGGGTGGCCCAGGTGAGGGGGGTGAGGTCTAGGTGTGGGAGGTGAGGTCCAGGTGTGGGAGGTGAGATCCAGGTGTGGGAGGTGAGGTCCAGGTGTGGGGAGGTCCAGGTGAGGGGGGTGAGGTCCAGGTGAGGGGGGTGATGTCCATGTGTGGGAGGTGAGGTCCAGGTGTGGGAGGTCCAGGTGGGGGAGGGGAGGTCAAGGTGAGGGGGATGAGGAAAAGGTGTGGGAGGTGAGTCCAGGTGAGGGAGGTCCAGGTGTGGGAGGTGAGGTCTAGGTGTGGAAGGTGAGCTACAGGTGAGGTCCAGGTGATGGCGGTCCAGGTGAGGGGGGTGAGGTCCAGTTGTGGGCGGTCCAGGTGTGGGAGGTGAGGTCCAGGTGTGGGAGGTGAGGTCCAGGTGTGGGAGGTCCAGGTGGGGGAGGGGAGGTCTAGGTGAGGGAAGTCCTGGTGAGGGCTGAGGTCAAGGTGAGGGGGATGAGGAAAAGGTGTGGGAGGTGGGTCCAGGTGTGGGAGGTCCAGGTGTGGGAGGTGAGGTCTAGGTGTGGAAGGTGAGCTACAGGTGAGGTCCAGGTGATGGCGGTCCAGGTGAGGGGGGTGAGGTCCAGGTGTGGGAGGTGAGGTCCAGGTGTGGGAGGTGAGGTCCAGTTGTGGGCGGTCCAGGTGTGGGAGGTGAGGTCCAGGTGTGGGAGGTCCAGGGGAGGGGGTGAGGTCAAGGCGAGGGGGTGAGATCCAGGTGTGGGAGGTGAGTCCAGGTGAGGGAGGTCCAGGTGTGGGAGTTGAGGTCTAGTTGAGGGAGGTGAGGTCCAGGTGTGGGAGGTCCAGGTGAGGGGGTGAGGTCAAGGTGAGGGGGCGAGGTCCAGGTGTGGGAGGTGAACTGCAGGTGTGGGAGGTGAGGTCCAGGTGTGTGAGGTCCAGGTGGAGGGGTGAGGTCAAGGTGAGGGGGTGAGGTCCAGGTGTGGGAGGCGAGGTCCAGGTGTGGGAGGTGAGGTCCAGGTGTGGGGAGGTCCAGGTGAGGCAGGTGAGGTCGAGGTGAGGGAAGTAATGTCCGGTTGAGGAAGGTGAGGTCCAGGTGTGGGAGGTCCGGGTGAGGGGATGAGGTCAAGGTGAGGGGGGTGAGGTCCAGGTGTGGGAGGTGAGACCAGGTGAGGGAGGTCCAGGTGTGGGAGGTGAAGTCCAGGTGTGGGAGGTGAGGTCCAGGTGTGGGAGGTCCAGGTGACGGAGGTGAGGTCTAGGTGTGGGAAGTCCTGGTGAGGAGTGAGGTCAAGGTGAGGGGGGTGCGGTCCAGGTGTGGGAGGTGAGTTCAGGTGAGGGAGGTCCAGGTGTGGGAGGTGAGGTCTAGGTGTGGAAGGTGAGCTACAGGTGAGGTCCAGGTGATGGCGGTCCAGGTGAGGGGGTGAGGTCCAGGTGAAGGAGGTGAGGTCCAGGTGAGGGGGGTGAGGTCCGGGTGAGGTCCAGGTGAGGGCGGTGAGGTCCAGGTGAGGGAGGTGAGGTCCCGGTGTGGGAGATGGGGTCCAGGTGTGGGTGGTCCAAGTGTTGAGGGGCAGGTGAGGTCCAGGTGAGAGAGGTGAGGTCCAGGTGTGGGAGGTCCAGGTGTGGGAGGTGAGGCCAGGTGAGGGGGTGAGGTCCAGGTGTGGGGTGGTCCAGGTGAGGGGGGTGAGGTCTAGGTGTGGGAGGTGAGGTCCAGGTGTGGGAGGTGAGATCCAGGTGTGGGAGGTGAGGTCCAGGTGTGGGGAGGTCCAGGTGAGGGGGGTGAGGTCCAGGTGTGGGGAGGTCCAGGTGAGGGGGTGAGGTCCAGGTGAGGGGGTGAGGTCCAGGTGTGGGAGGTGAGGTCCAGGTGTGGGAGGTCCAGGTGGGGGAGGGGAGGTCTAGGTGAGGGAAGTCCTGGTGAGGGCTGAGGTCAAGGTGAGGGGGATGAGGAAAAGGTGTGGGAGGTGAGTCCAGGTGAGGGAGGTCCAGGTGTGGGAGGTGAGGTCTAGGTGTGGAAGGTGAGCTACAGGTGAGGTCCAGGTGATGGCGGTCCAGGTGAGGGGGTGAGGTCCAGGTGTGGGAGGTGAGGTCCAGGTGTGGGAGGTGAGGTCCAGTTGTGGGCGGTCCAGGTGTGGGAGGTGAGGTCCAGGTGTGGGAGGTCCAGGGGAGGGGGTGAGGTCAAGGTGAGGGAGTGAGATCCAGGTGTGGGAGGTGAGTCCAGGTGAGGGAGGTCCAGGTGTGGGAGTTGAGGTCTAGGTGAGGGAGGTGAGGTCCAGGTGTGGGAGGTCCAGGTGAGGGGGTGAGGCCAAGGTGAGGGGGTGAGGTCCAGGTGTGGGAGGTGAACTGCAGGTGTGGGAGGTGAGGTCCAGGTGTGTGAGGTCCAGGTGGAGGGGTGAGGTCAAGGTGAGGGGGTGAGGTCCAGGTGTGGGAGGCGAGGTCCAGGTGTGGGAGGTGAGGTCGAGGTGAGGGAAGTAATGTCCGGTTGAGGAAGGTGAGGTCCAGGTGTGGGAGGTCCGGGTGAGGGGATGAGGTCAAGGTGAGGGGGGTGAGGTCCAGGTGTGGGAGGTGAGTCCAGGTGAGGGAGGTCCAGGTGTGGGATGTGAAGTCCAGGTGTGGGAGGTGAGGTCCAGGTGTGGGAGGTCCAGGTGACGGAGGTGAGGTCTAGGTGTGGGAAGTCCTGGTGAGGAGTGAGGTCAAGGTGAGGGGGGTGCGGTCCAGGTGTGGGAGGTGAGTTCAGGTGAGGGAGGTCCAGGTGTGGGAGGTGAGGTCTAGGTGTGGAAGGTGAGCTACAGGTGAGGTCCAGGTGATGGCGGTCCAGGTGAGGGGGGTGAGGTCCAGGTGAAGGAGGTGAGGTCCAGGTGAGGGGGGTGAGGTCCGGGTGAGGTCCAGGTGAGGGCGGTGAGGTCCAGGTGAGGGAGGTCCCGGTGTGGGAGATGGGGTCCAGGTGTGGGTGGTTCAAGTGTTGAGGGGCAGGTGAGGTCCAGGTGAGAGAGGTGAGGTCCAGGTGTGGGAGGTCCAGGTGTGGGAGGTGAGGCCAGGTGAGGGGGTGAGGTCCAGGTGTGGGGTGGTCCAGGTGAGGGGGGTGAGGTCTAGGTGTGGGAGGTGAGGTCCAGGTGTGGGAGGTGAGATCCAGGTGTGGGAGGTGAGGTCCAGGTGTGGGGAGGTCCAGGTGAGGGGGGTGAGGTCCAGGTGTGGGGAGGTCCAGGTGAGGGGGGTGAGGTCCAGGTGAGGGGGTGAGGTCCAGGTGTGGGAGGTGAGGTCCAGGTGTGGGAGGTCCAGGTGGGGGAGGGGAGGTCTAGGTGAGGGAAGTCCTGGTGAGGGCTGAGGTCAAGGTGAGGGGGATGAGGAAAAGGTGTGGGAGGTGAGTCCAGGTGAGGGAGGTCCAGGTGTGGGAGGTGAGGTCTAGGTGTGGAAGGTGAGCTACAGGTGAGGTCCAGGTGATGGCGGTCCAGGTGAGGGGGTGAGGTCCAGGTGTGGGAGGTGAGGTCCAGGTGTGGGAGGTGAGGTCCAGTTGTGGGCGGTCCAGGTGTGGGAGGTGACGTCCAGGTGTGGGAGGTCCAGGGGAGGGGGTGAGGTCAAGGTGAGGGAGTGAGATCCAGGTGTGGGAGGTGAGTCCAGGTGAGGGAGGTCCAGGTGTGGGAGTTGAGGTCTAGGTGAGGGAGGTGAGGTCCAGGTGTGGGAGGTCCAGGTGAGGGGGTGAGGCCAAGGTGAGGGGGTGAGGTCCAGGTGTGGGAGGTGAACTGCAGGTGTGGGAGGTGAGGTCCAGGTGTGTGAGGTCCAGGTGGAGGGGTGAGGTCAAGGTGAGGGGGTGAGGTCCAGGTGTGGGAGGCGAGGTCCAGGTGTGGGAGGTGAGGTCCAGGTGTGGGGAGGTCCAGGTGAGGCAGGTGAGGTCGAGGTGAGGGAAGTAATGTCCGGTTGAGGAAGGTGAGGTCCAGGTGTGGGAGGTCCGGGTGAGGGGATGAGGTCAAGGTGAGGGGGGTGAGGTCCAGGTGTGGGAGGTGAGTCCAGGTGAGGGAGGTCCAGGTGTGGGAGGTGAAGTCCAGGTGTGGGAGGTGAGGTCCAGGTGTGGGAGGTCCAGGTGACGGAGGTGAGGTCTAGGTGTGGGAAGTCCTGGTGAGGAGTGAGGTCAAGGTGAGGGGGTGAGGTCCAGGTGTGGGAGGTGAGTCCAGGTGTGGGAGGTCCAGGTGTGGGAGGTGAGGTCTAGGTGTGGAAGGTGAGCTACAGGTGAGGTCCAGGTGATGGCGGTCCAGGTGAGGGGGGAGAGGTCCGGGTGAGGTCCAGGTGAGGGAGGTCCAGGTGAGGGGGTGTGATCCTGGTGTGGGAGGTGAGGTCTAGGTGAGGGAAGTAATGTCCAGTTGAGGAAGGTGAGGTCCAGGTGTGGGAGGTCCAGGTGAGGGGGTGAGGTCCAGGTGAGGGAGGTGAGGGAGGTCCAGGTGTGGGAGGTGAGGTCCAGTTGTGGGAGGTCCAGGTGTGGGAGGTGAGGTCCAGGTGTGGGAGGTCCAGGTGAGGGGGTGAGGTCAAGGTGAGGGGGTGAGATCCAGATGTGGGAGGTGAGTCCAGGTGAGGGAGGTCCAGGTGTGGGAGGTGAGGTCTAGGCGAGAGGGGTGAGGTCCAGGTGTGGGAGGCGAGGTCCAGGTGTGGGAGGTGAGGTCCAGGTGGGGGAGGTCCAGGTGGGGGAGGAGAGGTCTAGGTGAGGGAAGTCCTGGTGAGGGCTGAGGTCAAGGTGAGGGGGATGAGGAAAAGGTGTGGGAGGTGAGTCCAGGTGAGGGAGGTCCAGGTGTGGGAGGTGAGGTCTAGGTGTGGAAGGTGAGCTACAGGTGAGGTCCAGGTGATGGTGGTCCAGGTGAGGGGGGTGAGGTCCAGGTGTGGGAGGTGAGGTCCAGGTGTGGGAGGTGAGGCACAGTTGTGGGAGGTCCAGGTGTGGGAGGTGAGGTCCAGGTGTGGGAGGTCCAGGTGAGGGGGTGAGGTCAAGGTGAGAGGGTGAGATCCAGGTGTGGGAGGTGAGTCCAGGTGAGGGAGGTCCAGGTGTGGGAGGTGAGGTCTAGGTGAGGGAGGTGAGGTCCAGGTGTGGGAGGTCCAGGTGAGGGGGTGAGGTCAAGGTGAGGGGGGTGAGGTCCAGGTGTGGGAGGCGAGGTCCAGGTGTGGGAGGTGAGGTCCAGGTGGGGGAGGTCCAGGTGGGGGAGGAGAGGTCTAGGTGAGGGAAGTCCTGGTGAGGGCTGAGGTCAAGGTGAGGGGGATGAGGAAAAGGTGTGGGAGGTGAGTCCAGGTGAGGGAGGTCCAGGTGTGGGAGGTGAGGTCTAGGTGTGGAAGGTGAGCTACAGGTGAGGTCCAGGTGATGGCGGTCCAGGTGAGGGGGGTGAGGTCCAGGTGTGGGAGGTGAGGACCAGGTGTGGGAGGTGAGGTCCAGTTGTGGGCGGTCCAGGTGTGGGAGGTGAGGTCCAGGTGAGGGAGGTCCCGGTGTGGGAGATGGGGTCCAGGTGTGGGTGGTCCAAGTGTTGAGGGGCAGGTGAGGTCCAGGTGAGAGAGGTGAGGTCCAGGTGTGGGAGGTCAGGTCCAGGTGTGGGAGGTGAGATCCAGGTGTGGGGAGGTGCAGGTGAGTGGGGTGAGGTCCAGGTGTGGGAGGTGAGGTCCAGGTGTGGGAGGTGAGGTCCAGGTGTGGGAGGTCCAGGTGTGGGAGGTGAGGCCAGGTGAGGGGGTGAGGTCCAGGTGTGGGGTGGTCCAGGTGAGGGGGGTGAGGTCTAGGTGTGGGAGGTGAGGTCCAGGTGTGGGAGGTGAGATCCAGGTGTGGGGAGGTCCAGGTGAGGGGGGTGAGGTCCAGGTGTGGGGCGGTCCAGGTGAGGGGGGTGAAGTCCAGGTGAGGGGGGTGAGGTCCAGGTGTGGGAGGTGAGGTCCAGGTGTGGGAGGCCCAGGTGGGGGAGGGGAGGTCTAGGTGAGGGAAGTCCTGGTGAGGGCTGAGGTCAAGGTGAGGGGGGTGAGGTCCAGGTGTGGGAGGTGAGTCCAGGTGAGGGAGGTCCAGGTGTGGGAGGTGAGGTCTAGGTGTGGAAGGTGAGCTACAGGTGAGGTCCAGGTGATGGCGGTCCAGGTGAGGGGGGTGAGGTCCAGGTGAGATCTAGGTGAGGGGGGAGAGGTCCGGGTGAGGTCCAGGTGAGGGAGGTCCAGGTGAGGGGGTGTGATCCAGGTGTGGGAGGTGAGGTCTAGGTGAGGGAAGTAATGTCCAGTTTAGGAAGGTGAGGTCCAGGAGTGGGAGGTCCAGGTGAGGGGGTGAGGTCCAGGTGAGGGAGGTGAGTCCAGGTGAGGGAGGGTAGGTCTAGGTGAGGGATGTCCTGGTGAGGGCTGAGGTCAAGGTGAGGGGGATGAGGAAAAGGTGTGGGAGATGAGTCCAGGTGAGGGAGTTCTAGGTGAGAGGGGTGAGGTCCAGGTGTGGGAGGTGAGGTCCAGGTGTGGGAGGTGAGGTCCAGTTGTGGGAGGTCCAGGTGTGGGAGGTGAGGTCCAGGTGTGGGAGGTCCAGGTGAGGGGGTGAGGTCAAGGTGAGGGGGTGAGATCCAGGTGTGGGAGGTGAGTCCAGGTGAGGGAGGTCCAGGTGTGGGAGGTGAGGTCTAGGTGAGGGGGGTGAGGTCCAGGTGTGGGAGGCGAGGTCCAGGTGTGGGAGGTGAGGTCCAGGTGGGGGAGGTCCAGGTGGGGGAGGAGAGGTCTAGCTGAGGGAAGTCCTGGTGAGGGCTGAGGTCAAGGTGAGGGGGGTGAGGTCCAGGTGTGGGAGGTGAGGTCCAGGTCGGGGGGTGAGGTCAAGGTGAGGGGGTGAGGTCCAGGTGTGGGAGGCGAGGTCCAGGTGTGGGAGGTGAGGTCCAGGTGTGGGGAGGTCCAGGTGAGGCAGGTGAGGTCTAGGTGAGGGAAGTAATGTCCGGTTGAGGAAGGTGAGGTCCAGGTGTGGGAGGTCCGGGTGAGGGGGTGAGGTCAAGGTGAGGGGGGTGAGGTCCAGGTGTGGGAGGTGAGTCCAGGTGAGGGAGGTCCAGGTGTGGGAGGTGAGGTTTAGGTGTGGAAGGTGAGCTACAGGTGAGGTCCAGGTGAGGGGGGTGAGGTCCAGGTGAGATCTAGGTGAGGGGGGAGAGGTCCGGGTGAGGTCCAGGTGAGGGAGGTCCAGGTGAGGGGGTGTGGTCCAGGTGTGGGAGGTGAGGTCTAGGTGAGGGAAGTAATGTCCAGTTGAGGAAGGTGAAGTCCAGGTGTGGGAGGTCCAGGTGAGGGGGTGAGGTCCAGGTGAGGGAGGTGAGTCCAGGTGAGGGAGGGTAGGTCTAGGTGAGGGAAGTCCTGGTGAGGGCTGAGGTCAAGGTGAGGGGGATGAGGAAAAGGTGTGGGAGATGAGTCCAGGTGAGGGAGGTCCAGGTGAGAGGGGTGAGGTCCAGGTGTGGGAGGTGAGGTCCAGGTGTGGGAGGTGAGGTCCAGTTGTGGGAGGTCCAGGTGTGGGAGGTGAGGTCCAGGTGTGGGAGGTCCAGGTGAGAGGGGTGTGGTCCAGGTGTGGGAGGTGAGGTCCAGTTGTGGGCGGTCCAGGTGTGGGAGGTGAGGTCCAGGTGTGGGAGGTCCAAGGGAGGGGGTGAGGTCCAGGTGAGGGGGTGAGATCCAGGTGTGGGAGGTGAGTCCAGGTGAGGGAGGTCCAGGTGTGGGAGGTGAGGTCTAGGTGTGGAAGGTGAGCTACAGGTGAGGTCCAGGTGATGGCGGTCCAGGTGAGGGGGGTGAGGTCCAGGTGAGATCTAGGTGAGGGGGGAGAGGTCCGGGTGAGGTCCAGGTGAGGGAGGTCCAGGTGAGGGGGTGTGGTCCAGGTGTGGGAGGTGAGGTCTAGGTGAGGGAAGTAATGTCCAGTTGAGGAAGGTGAAGTCCAGGTGTGGGAGGTCCAGGTGAGGGGGTGAGGTCCAGGTGAGGGAGGTGAGTCCAGGTGAGGGAGGGTAGGTCTAGGTGAGGGAAGTCCTGGTGAGGGCTGAGGTCAAGGTGAGGGGGATGAGGAAAAGGTGTGGGAGATGAGTCCAGGTGAGGGAGGTCCAGGTGAGAGGGGTGAGGTCCAGGTGTGGGAGGTGAGGTCCAGGTGTGGGAGGTGAGGTCCAGTTGTGGGAGGTCCAGGTGTGGGAGGTGAGGTCCAGGTGTGGGAGGTCCAGGTGAGGGGGGTGAGGTCCAGGTGTGGGAGGTGAGGTCCAGGTGTGGGAGGTGAGGTCCAGTTGTGGGAGGTCCATGTGTGGGAGGTGAGGTCCAGGTGTGGGAAGTCCAGGTGAGGGGGTGAGGTCAAGGTGAGAGGGTGAGATCCAGGTGTGGGAGGTGAGTCCAGGTGACGGAGGTCCAGGTGTGGGAGGTGAGGTCTAGGTGAGGGAGGTGAGGTCCAGGTGTGGGAGGTCCAGGTGAGGGGGTGAGGTCAAGGTGAGGGGGGTGAGGTCCAGGTGTGGGATGTGAACTCCAGGTGTGGGAGGTGAGGTCCAGGTGTGTGAGGTCCAGGTGAGGGGGGTGAGGTCAAGGTGAGGGGGGTGAGGTCCAGGTGTGGGAGGCGAGTTCCAGGTGTGGGAGGTGAGGTCCAGGTGTGCGGAGGTCCAGGTGAGGCAGGTGAGGTCTAGGTGAGGGAAGTAATGTCCGGTTGAGGAAGGTGAGGTCCAGGTGTGGGAGGTCCGGGTGAGGGGGTGAGGTCAAGGTGAGGGGGGTGAGGTCCAGGTGTGGGAGGTGAAGTCCAGGTGTGGAAGTTGGGGTCCCGGTGTGGGAGGTCCAGGTGTGAGAGGATCAGGTGTGGTCCAAGTGATGGAGGTGAGGTCCAGGTGAGGAAGGTGAGGTCCAGGTGAGGAGGGTGATGTCCAGGTGAGAGGGGTGAGATCCAGGTGGGGGAGGTGAGGTTCAGGTGTGGGAGGTCCAGGTGAGGGGGTGAGGTCAAGGTGAGGGGGGTGAGGTCCAGGTGTGGGAGGTCCAGGTGTGGGAGGTGATGTCCAAGTGTGGGAGTTGAGGTCCCGGTGTGGGAGGTCCAGGTGTGGGAGGATCAGGTGTGGTCCAGGTGAGAAAGGTGAGGTCCAGGTGAGGAAGGTGAGGTCCAGGTGTGGGAGGTGAGGTCCAGGTGTGGGAGGTCCAGGTAAGGGAAATCCAGGTGTTGGAGGTGAGGTCCAGGTGAGGAGGGTGAGGTCCAGTTGAGGAGGGTGAGGTCCAGGTGAGGGAGGTCCAGGTGAGGGAGGTCCAGGTGAGGGAGGTGAGGTCCCAAGGTGAGGGATGTGAGGTCCAGGTGAGGGGGTGAGTTCCAGGTGAGGGAGGTAAGGTCCAGGTATTGGAGGTCCAGATGAGGGGGTGAGGTCAAGGTGAGAGGGTGAGGTCCAGGTGTGGGAGGTCCAGTTGAGGGATGTGAGGTCCAGGTGGGGGAGGTGAGGCTAAGGTGAGGGGGTGAGATCCAGGTGAGGGGGGTAAGGTCCAGGTGAGGGGGTGAGGTCAAGGTGAGGGGGTGAGGTCCAGGTGTGGGAGGTCCAGGTGAGGGGGTGAGGTCAAGGTGAGGGGGTGAGGTCCAGGTGAGGGAGGTCCAGGTGTGGGAGTTGGGGTCCGGTGTGGGAGGTCCAGGTGTGGGAGGATCAGGTGTGGTCCTGGTGAGGAGGTGAGGTCCAGGTGAGGAGGGTGAGGTCCAGGTGAGGCAGGTCCTGGTGAGGGAGGTGAGGTCCAGGTTTGGGTGGTGAGTCCAGGTGAGGGAGGTCCCGGTGTGGGAGGTAAGATCTAGGTGTGGAAGGTGAGCTACAGGTGAGGTCCAGGTGAGGGATGTGAGATACAGGTGAGGCCCAGGTTTGGGCGGTGAGGTCCAGGTGAGGGAGGTCCCGGTGTGGGAGATGGGGTCCAGGTGTGTGTGGTCCAAGTGTTGAGGGCCAGGTGAGGGAGGTGAGGTCCAGGTGTGAGAGGTGAGGTCCAGGTGAGGGAGCAGGACAGTGATCACAGAATTCCAATTCATCCATGACGAAAGGCCAAACCAGATTCGGAAGGCCATGCCAAAACCACACCCTCAGCTTTATTCTGTGAGGGAAAGATTTGGAAAGTAGTTAAACTAGATTCCCGATCCTGTGGGAACAGGCCATTTGGCCCACCAAGTCCACACTGACCCTCCGAAGGGTAACCCACCCAGACCCCTAACACTACGGGCAATTTAGCATGAGCAATTCACCTAAACTTCACACCTTTGGACTGTGGGAGGAAACCGGAGCACCCGAAGGAAACCCACACAGACACAGGGAGAATGAGCAAACTCCACACAGTCAGTCACCTGAGTCGGGAATTGAACCCGGGTCCCTGGCGCTGTGAGGCAGCAGTGCTAACCACTGTGCCATTGCTGAGAATGCCCAGGGCGTGCAATATCAGTCATCATCATATTTTTACAAAACACACCAAAGGTCTCGCGAGGATGTGGAGGCACTTTTTAATTAATAAGGAAATCAGAACTCCACACTGTATTCACACTGTGGTCTCCCCAATGTGCTGGGTAACTGAAGGGAGATACCCTTACTTTCAGCCTCGATTCCTCACAGAATAAAGGATTGCATCTGTCGTCCGTCTTGACTACGTGCTGTACCTGCACAGTAATGGTTAGTGACTGATGCAGCAGAACACCCTGACCCTCCTGCACTGACATTCCCCGCTGTGTGGAGCTCCAGTACATGACAGTAAATGCTGGACGGTGAAGCTGTTTATCAACTCACCGAGCTCAGAGCGATTGAGCGATTCCACAGCAGCAGTTCTCTGTGAAACTAACACTCTGCTAAAGGGGAAAGTGAGGACTGCAGATGCTGGAGATCCTGAAAATGTGTTGCTGGAAAAGCGCAGCAGGTCAGGCAGCATCCAAGGAGCAGGAGAATCGATGTTTCAGGCATGAGCCTGAAGAAGGGCTCATGCCCAAAACGTCGATTACTCTGCTAAAGTGAGCAAGCTCACATTAAAAGCTGTCTCCTCTATCTTTCAGTCGGCCCATATCCATCTACAACTTTCTGATGTTCAATTCGCAATCTATGGAAATATTTCTGACCTATCTTGGTACTGTCTGTGTGTTAGCCTTTACTCCCCTTAACCACCTCATTGGACCCAATTCTTGCTGGGTCTCAGTTCAGGCTGTTTATGAGTTTTGCAGAGATTGAAGACCATTCAATGTCTGTACCTCGACTTCCTCCTAGCCCTGGAGTGCGTCAGTTTCCAATAGAGTTGCACTGCCTTGTAAGCCATCAAGAAACTATCTCTTTGATAAATTTTGTCCCTGAAAGTTAACAATTTGTCTAATCCTCCATCTGTGTTCAGATCATTAGGCTCCAATTCGGAGTAAAAGAGACTTGCGACTTGTCTCTGTGTGGGTCATGAAAGGGTTAATCCTATCCTGAGGAAGGGTAACCCAGAGTGGAGAGTGGGGTGCTGGTAACCCTCAGCAGGTCAGGCAGCATCCGAGGAGCAGGAGAGTCAACGTTTCAGGCATGAGCTCTTCATCAGGAATGAATCAGGATAATGCCTGAAGCATCGACTCTCCTGCTCCTCGGATGCTGCCTGACCTGCTGCGCGTTTCCAGCCCCACACTCCCGATTCTGATCTCCAGCATCTGCAGTCCTCCCTTTCTCCTGAGGAGTAGCCCAGGTCCACATTTGGAACTTGATGCCTCACAGGTCAAAGGTCACACTTCGAAAACAGAAATGGGTGAGAATCCCTGTAAACTCTGCATTTTGGGGATTCTGCCTCTCCCACCGTTACAGGCACTAAGCACGGAGTCAACTTTCCACGTATGGAGTCAGCTATTACAAGGGGGCATAGCTTTAAATTAAGGGGGGGGTAGGTATAGGACAGATGTTCGGGGTAGATTCTTTACTCAGTGAGTCGTGAGTTCATGGAATGCCCTGCCAGTAGCAGTGGTGGACTCTCCCTCTTTATGGGCATTTAAACGGGTATTGGATAGGCATATGGAGGATAGTGGGCTAGTGTAGGTTAGGTGGGCTTGGGTCGGCACAACATCGAGGGCCGAAGGGCCTGTACTGCGCTGTATTTTTCTATGTTCTGTGTTCTATAAGTTCTCAATTCTGACCACCCTCTGGGTAAAAAAAATCTTTTTCTCACATTCCCTCGAAAATTCCTGCCTACCCTACCTCTGCCCCTCATCATTTTATACATCTCAATCATGCCCCCTCTCTGTCTCCCCTCCTCCAAGGTAAACAAACCCCAGTCTGTCCAACCTCTCTTCAGAATAGAAGCTATCCAGTCCAGGCAACATTCTGATAAAATCAGAAGGCAATTTGCTAAGGGGTGTGACTGCCTCCTGGAACACTTGCCCCCTCACTAAGGGGCTGTAATCCCTGCAGCCTGATCTCCAGCTCAGGGATTCCGATGTGTTTACCCTGGATCACACTCACATCTAGGAGCTCCCACATACTGCAGCTAGGACACATCACCTCTCCCACCACCTTTAGTGCATTCTAATTAACTGCTTAATTATTTTACTCAATTATTTTGTTTCCTTTTTAAAATATTCTTTAATTGTTGATTATGTGTGGTGCTGGGAAAAGCCGGTAGGTCAGGCAGCATCTGAGGTGCAGGAAAGTTGATGTTTGAGGCAGTACCTTCCTCAAGGCTGTTTAATAACCAGTTCCGAGATTACTCTTGGCTATAGGAATAGAATAGACTTTAACCATGAACTGGTTACTCACAAACAGCTGGTTTCTTCTCCGACATGGGGCAAAGCAATAATTTCTTGAGGGTAGAAAGGTTAGAAAAAGGAGCATGTCTTTCCCCTTTTTAACAAATTATTTTCCTAAACCCATTTCTAACTTGCTGCTCCAAGTCAGACTCAGTGCCAAGCTGCACTGAGATGTCTCTGTTTATATGCTCTGAGCTAGCCCAGTCCCACCTTTGACTCTCTTAATTGCTGAACTTCAGCAGCACACCCCACCCACCCACCAATGGGAAACTTGCATATACTTAGTCATAGAGATGTACAGAATGGAAACAGACCGTTCGGTCCAACTCGTCCATGCTGACCAGATGTCCAAAATACATCCAGCCCAATTTGCCAGCACCCGGCCCATACCCCTCCAAACCCTTCCTATTCATATCCCCACCCAGATGCCTTTTAAATGCTGCAATTGTACCACCACTTCCTCTGGCAGCTCATTCCACACACGCACCACCCCCAGGTACAACAGAGTGTTACAAGGGGGCATAAATTTAAGGTGAAGTGTGGAAGGTATAGGGTGGATGTCAGGGGTAGGTTCTTTACCCAGAGAATGGTGGGGGCATCGAATGCGCTGCCTGTGGGAGTGGTAGAGTCAGAATCATTGGTGACCTTTAAGCGGCGATTGGATAGGTACGTGGATAGGTGCTTAAGCTAGGACAAATGTTCGGCACAACATCGTGGGCCGAAGGGCCTGTTCTGTGCTGTATTGTTCTATGTTCTATATTCTATGAAACAGTTGCACCTTGGATCTCTTTTATATCTTGCCCCTTTCACCATAAACCTATGCCCTCTAGTTCTGGACTCCCCCACCCCAGGGAAAAAACCTTGTCTATTTACCCTGTGAATGCCCCTCATGATTTTATAAACCTCTATGAGGTCACCCCTCAGCCTGGATGATATTTAGAAATTAAAGAAAAAATTACTGTTAAATAATAAAAGTGAAATACAAACAGACAAACATTTTGAGGAAGAAATTAAAAACATCCTCATCCAACTCTCAGCACAAATTGCAGATTATTCAATGAGTATTCAGTCCCACAAAGAGTCAATCCCACTCACGGACAATCCCACTAAAAGACAATCCCACTAACAGACAATCCCACTCACGGACAATCCCACTCACAGTCAATACCACTCACAGTGAATACCACTCAGTCAATCACACTAACAGTCAATCCTATGAACCGTCAATCCCATTTATGGACAATCCCACTCACAGTTAATCCCTCTAACAGGCAATACCACTAACAGTCAATCCTACAAACAGACAATCCCACTAACAGGCAATCCCAGGAATAGACAATCCCATGAACAGTCAATTCCACTCACAGAAAATCCCACCAACAGTCAATGTCACTAACAGTCAATCCTACAAACAGACAATCCCACTAACAAGCAATCTCAGGAACAGACAATTCCATGAACAGTCAATCCCACAGTCAATCCAGCTCACAATCAATCCTGCTCACAGTCAATCCCGGTCACAGTCCATCCCACGCACAGTCCATCTCAGTCAGTCAATCCCACTCACAGTGAATACAACTCACAGTCAATCACACTAACAGTCAATCCTATAAACAGTCAATCACACTTACGGACAATCCCATTCACAGTCAATTCCACCAGCAAACAATACCACAGACAGACAATCCCAGGAACAGACAATCCCACTAACAGGCAATCACACTAACAGGTAATCCCATTAACAGGTAATCCCACTAACAGGCAATCCCACTTATGGACAATCCCATTCACAGTCAATCCCACTCACAGTCCATCCCATTAACAGGCAATCCCACTAACAGGCAATCCCACTAACAGACATTCACAGGAACAGTCAATCCCAGGAACAGACAGTTCCACAAACAGACATTCCCACGAACACACAATCCCACAAATAGACAGTCCACTAACAGACAATCCCAGGAACAGACAATTCCAGGGATAGTCAGTCCCACTCTCAGTCCATCCCACTCACAAACAATCCCATTAACAGACAATCCCACTCACAGTCAATCCCACTCATAGATAATCCCACTCACAGTGAATACCACTCACGGTCAATCCGACTAACGGACGATCCCACTCACAGACAATCCCAATAACAGACATTTCCACTAGCAGTCATTCTCAGGAACAGACAATCCCACTAAAACACAATCCCACTCACAGTCAATCCCGGCCACAATCCATCCCACTCAGTGCCAATCCCACTCACAGTCAATCTCACTCACAGTCAATCACACTAACAGACAATCCCACTATCAGACAATCCCAATAACAGGCAATCCCACGAACACACAATCCCAGAAACAGACAATCCCAGGAATAGACAATCCCATAACAGGCAATTCCACAAACAGACAATCCCATGAACATACAATCTCACAGACAATCCACAAACAGACAATCCCAGGAACAGACAATCCCACTCTCAGTCCATCCTGTGAACAGTCCATCCCACTCACAGACATTCCCACATACAGACATTCCCAAAAACAATCTATCCCACGAACAGATAATTCCACTAACAGGCAACCCCATTAACAGTAAATCCCACTGTCACTCAATCCCACTCACAGACAATCCCACTCACAGACAATCCCACGAACAATCAATCCCATGAACAGGCATTCCCACTAACAGTAAATCCCATGCACAGTAAATCCTATTAACAGACAATCCTATTAACAGACAATGCCATTAACAGAAATCCCATTTCCAGTCAATCCTACTCACAGTCAATCCCACTCACAGTCAATCCCACACACAGTCAATCCCACACACAGTCAATTCGACTAACAGACAATCCCACTAACAGAAAGTTCCACTCACAGTCAATCCCACTCACAGTCAATCCCACTCACAGTCAGTCCCACACACAGTCAATTCGACTAACAGACAATCCCACTAACAGACAGTTCCACTCACAGTCAATCCCACTCACAGTCAATCCCACTCACAGTCAATCCCACACACAGTCAATTTGACTAACAGACAATCCCACTAACAGACAGTTCCACGAACAGTCATTCCCAGGAACAGTCCATCACATGAACAGGCAATCCCACTCGCAGATAGTCTCACTCACAGACTATCCCACGAACACACAATCCCACGACCAATCAAACCAACGAACCGACATTCCACAAACGGACATTCCCACGAACAGACATTCCCAAAAACAGTCAAACCCGCAAGCAGATAATTCCACTAACAGGCAAACCCACTAACAGTAAATCCCACTATCACTCAATCCCACTAACAGACAATCCTGTTAACAGACAATCCCACTCACAGACAACCCCACTCACAGACAATCCCACTCACTGTCCATCCCACTCACAGTCCATCCCGCTCACAGTCAATCCCACGTCCAGACAATTCCATGTCCAGACAATTCCACGAACACATAATCCCACTAACGGACATTTTCATGAACAGACATTTCCACTAACAGTCCATCCCGCTCACAGATAATTTCACAAACAGACAATCCCACTCACAGTCAACCCCACTAATGGACAATCCCATAACAGACATTTCCATGAACAGTCATTCCCATGAACACTCCATCCCACTCACACTCCATCCCACTCACAGTCAATCCCACTCACAGTCCATCCCATTCACAGTCTATCCCATTAACAGACAATCCCACTATCAGACAATCCCATGAACACACAATCCCACGAACACACAACCCCAAGAACAGACAATTCCAGGAACAGTCAGTCCCACGAACAGTCCATCCCACAAACAGACAATCCCACTAATAGGCAATCCCATGAACAGACAATCCAACGAACAGACAATCTGACTCTCAGTTCATCCCACTCTCGGTCCATCCCACTCACAGACATTCCCAAAAACAGTCAATCCCACTAACAGATAATTCCACTAACAGGCAACCCCCACGCACAGTAAATCCCATTATCACTCAATCCCACTAACAGACAATCCCATGCACAGTCAATCCCATTCACAGGCAATCCCAGGAACAGTCAATCCCATGAACACAAAATCCCATGAACACACAATCCCACGAACAGACAATCCCACTAACAGGCAATCCCAGGAACAGACAATTCCAGGAACAGTCAGTCCCACGAACAGTCCATCCCACAAACAGACAATCCCTTTAATAGGCAATCCCATGAACAGACAATCCAACCAACAGACAATCTGACTCTCAGTCCATCCCACTCTCTGTCCATCCCACGAACAGTCCATCCCACTCACAGACATTCCCACAAACAGACATTCCCAAAAACAGTCAATCCCACAAACAGATAATTCCACTGACAGACAACTCCACGCACAGTAAATCCCATTATCACTCAATCCCACTAACAGACAATCCCATGCACAGTCAATCCCATTCACAGACAATCCCACTAACAGGCAATCCCAGGAACAACACAATCCCACTAACAGACAATCCCAGGAACAGACAATCCCACGAATACACAATCCCACAGACAGTCCACTAACAGACAATTCCAGGAACAGTCCATCCCACAAACAGACAATCCCCACTAACAGGCAATCCCACGAACAGACAATCCCACGAACAGACAATCCCATGAACAGACAATCCGACTCTCATTCCATCCAGCGAATAGTCCATCCCATTCACAGACATTCCCACAAATAGACATTCCCAAAAATAGTCAATCCCACGAACAGATATTTCCACTAACAGGCAATCCCATGCACAGTAAATCCCATTATCACTCAATCCCACTAACAGACAATCCCACTAACAGACGATCCCACTCAGAGTCAATCACACTAATAGTCAATCCTATGAACAATCAATCACATTTACGGACAATTCCACTAACAGACAATCCCAGGAACAGTCAGTTCCACGAGCACACAATCCCACAGACAATCCCATTAATTGGCAATCCCATGAACAGACAATCCCATGAACAGGCAATCCCACAAACAGACAATCCCACGATCAGACAATCCGACTCTCAGTCCATCCCACTCACAGACGTTCCCACAAACAGACATTCCCACAAACAGTCAATCCCACGAACAGATAATTCCTCTAACGGGCAACCCCACGCACAGTAAATCCCACTATCGCTCAATCCTACTAACAGTAAAACCCACTGTTGCTCAATCCCACTAACAGCAAATCTCACGCACAGTAAATCCCACTAGCACTCAATCCCATGAACACACAATCCCACTGACATTCATTCCCACTACTGACAATCCCATGTCCAGTCCATCCCACAAATAGTCCATCCCATGAACAGACAATCCCACTCACAGTCAATTCCGTGTACAGTCATTCCCACTCACACTCAATCTGACTAACTGACAATCACACTAACAGACAATCCCAGTCACAGTCAATCCCAGTCACAGTCAATCCCAGTCACAGTCAATCCAACTCACAGACTGCCCCACTCACAGACAATTCCACGAAAAGACATTCCCATGAACAGATATTGCCAAAAACAGTCAATCCCAATAACAGATAATTCCACGAATCGGCAACCCCACACACAGTAAATTCCACTAACAGACAATCCTGCTCACGGTCCATCCCACTCACAGTCAGTGTCTAGATTAGAGTGGTGCTGGAAAAGCACAGCAGTTCTGGCAGCATCCTGACCTGCTGTGCTTTTCCAGCACCACTCTAATCTAGACTCTGGTTTCCAACGTCTGCAGTCATTGTTTTTACCCACTCACAGACTATCTCACTCACAGACAAACCCACAACCAGCCAAAGCTACAGACAGACATTCCCACAAACAGACATTGCCAAAAACAGTCAATCCCAACAACAGATAATTCTACGAACCGGCAATCCCACACACAGTAAATCCGATGCACAGTAAATTCCACTAACAGACAATCTCACCAACAGTCAATCCCATGAACAGACAATCTCACTCACATTCAATCCCACTCAGAGTCAATCCCGCTCATAGTCCATCCCATGAACAGTCCATCCCATGCACAGTAAATCCCAGTAACAGTCAATCCCACTCGCAGTCCATCCACTCACAGTCAATCACACTAACAGTTGATCCACTCACAGCCAATCCCACTCACAGTCAATCCCAGGAAAAGACAATTCCACTATCAATCAATCCCAGTAACAGTCCATCCCACTCACAGTCCATCCCACTCACAGACAATCCCAGTCACGGACAATCCCACTCATGGACAATCCCATTCATGATCAATCCCACTAACAGACAATCCCATGAACAGACAATCCCACTCTCAGTCCATCCCACTCACAGACATTCCCACATACAGACACTCCCAAAAACAGTCCAACCCACGAACAGATAATTCCTCTAACATGCGACCCCACTAACAGTAAATCCCACTATCACTCAATCCCACGCACAGACAATCCCATTAACAGACAATCCCACTCACAGACAATCCCACTCACAGACAATTCCACGATCAATCAATCCCACAAACAGGCATTCCCACTAACAGTAAATCCCATGCACAGTAAATCCTATAAACAGACAATCCCATTAACAGACAATCCCATTTCCAGTCAATCCTACTCACAGTCAATCTCGCTCATGATAATCCCACCATCAGAAAGTTCCACTAACAGTCAATCCCACTCACAGTCAATCCCACTCACAGTCAATTCGACTAACAGACAATCCCACTAACAGACAGTTCCACTCACAGTCAATCCCACTCACAGTCAATCCCACTCACAGTCAATCCCACACACAGTCAATCCCACACACAGTCAGTTTGACTAACAGACAATCCCACTAACAGACAGTTCCACGAACAGTCATTCCCAGGAACAGTCCATCACATGAACAGGCAATCCCACTCCAGATAGTCTCACTCACAGACAATCTCACGAATACACAATCCCACGACCAATCAAACCAACGAACCGACATTCCACAAACGGACATTCCCACGAACAGACTTTAGATTAGATTAGATTAGATTAGACTAGATTAGACTTACAGTGTGGAAACAGGCCCTTCGGCCCAACAAGTCCACACCAACCCGCCGAAGCGAAACCCACCCATACCCCTACATTACCCCTTACCTAACACTACGGGCAATTTAGCATGGCCAATTCACCTGACCCGCACATCTTTGGACTGTGGGAGGAAACCGGAGCACCCGGAGGAAACCCACGCAGACACGGGGAGAACGTGCAAACTCCACACAGTCAGTCGCCTGAGTCGGGAATTGAACCCGGGTCTCTGGCGCTGTGAGGCAGCAGTGCTAACCACTGTGCCACCGTGCCGCCCACAATCCCGCAAGACATTCCCAATCCCGCAAGCAGATAATTCCACTAACAGGCAAACCCACTAACAGTAAATCCCACTATCAGTCAATCCCACTAACAGACAATCCTATTAACAGACAATCCCACTCACAGTCCATCCTGCCCACAGTCAATCCCACGCCCAGACAATTCCACGAACACATAATCCCACTAACAAACATTCCCACTAACGGACATTTTCACGAATAGACATTTCCACTAACAGTCCATCCCGTTCACAGATAATTCCACGAACAGACAATCCCACTCATAGTCAATCCCACTAACGGACAATCCCATAACAGACATTTCCACGAACAGTCATTCCCACTCACAGTCATTCCCACTCACAGTCATTCCCACTCACAGTCCATCCCCCCACAGTCCATCCCACTCACAGTCCATCCCACTCACAATCCATCCCACTCACAGTCATTCCCACTCACGGACAATCCCACTCACAGTCCATCCCACTCACAGTTAATTCTATGACCTGACAATCCAACACACATGCAATCTCACTGGTACTAGATCCCATTTGTACTTGGTCCCGCTAACAGCCAATCCCACCTGCATTCGGTCCAATGAACCCACCCCCCATTTGATGCTCGGTTCTCCTGTGTTTTCTGATCTCAAGGAAGGACAGGACACGAACAGTAATGCGTTTTGTTTTATTCCCTCAACAGGTCGTGGTAAGAGTTTTAGGTTAAAACTTCCATCTCTTCGCACGATGACCTTAAGCCAACAGTCTCTGGCCAAGGAGGGTTTTGATGCAGGGAATGATGACCAGTCTGACAGGGACTCCTTGGCCATGAAGGATTTCCGAGGCCCCTTGAGTGAAAACCCCACGCAGCCTGAGCAGGAGGCCCTGATTGAGCTGGGGGATAAAGCAGCTGCTCAGACTGTCCCCGAACCTATGGGCCATTCCCCCCCCAGCCAGGATCAGGAGCAGCAGGAATCACATCTCCATGGCAGCAGCAGCAACAAACTGAGCCATGCCCAGTCCCAGGACAGTTTCCACAGCATCAGGAGAGCCTCCTCCGTCGACAACATTGAGCAGATGAGAAGCAAATTCGAGAAGAAGCTCAGGGAGAAAAGAATTAATTCAGGTGTGGAAGGAAAATCTCAATTGTCAATAGTTCTAAAGGCCAAGTGTTGTAAAAATTAAACGATGGTGGAGTTCAGTCCAATCATTAATGTTGGACCTGCACAGTAGCATTCCCGTCTTCCCCATTCACTGCCTGCACTGTTCCTGCGTATAATGCCTGGACGCAAATCAACTGCACCCATGGTTTAGGTCAAACCGCAATCTCACCCAGAGTGTTTGATGGAAGAAGTGCTGAGGGAACTTTACTTTCAATTTAAAAGTAGAGTAGACTTTACTTACAGTTTTGAAGAGTAGAGGGAGTTTTGCTCTGTATCTAACCCCATGCTGTACCTCTCCCGAGACGGTGTGATGGGTAGAGAGTAGAGAGAGTATTACCTTCAGTTTAAAAGAGTAGAGAGAGCATTCCTCTGTATCTCATCCCATGCTGTCCCTGTCCTGGGAGTGCTGGACAGGGGCAGTATAGAGGGAGCTTTACTTTGTGTCTAACCCTGTCCGGGAGTGTTTGACAGGGAAAGCATGAAGGGAGCTGTACTATGTGTGTAACCATGTCTTGGGAGTGTTTAGTGGAGACAGTGTTGAGGGAGTCTTTACTCTGTATGTAACCCTGTGCAGTCCATTCTGGGAGTGTTTGATGAAGACAGTGTGAGGGGGCTGTACTTTCAGATGAACAGAGTAGAGGAAGCTTCACTTAGAATTGAAAGGAGTAATGTGGGGTTTGTACTCAGTTTAAAAGGGTTTTAGAATCCCGACGGGCCATCTGTGCCCATACCGACAAGCATCCCATTCCTAATGAAGGGCTTTTGCCCAAAACATTGATCCTCCTGCTCCACTTTTCCAGCACCACTCTCTTGATTCTGAGCTTAATTCCTCACTTTCACCTAACATCCCATCCAGAGTCGTGCCCCTCCCCCCTTCCCTGTATTGCCCATGGCTGATCCACCCTGACCTGCACATCTTTGGACTCCGAGAGGAAACCGGAGCACCCGGAGGAAACCCACACAGACACGGGGAGAATGTACAAACTCCACATAGTCAGTCGCCCGAGGCTGGAATTGAACCCAGATCCCTGGTGCTGTGAGGCAGCAGTGCGAACCACTGAGCCACCCATGAATAGCCGTCACGTGGAGATGCCAGTGTTGGATTGGGGGGGGCGGACAAGGTCAGAAGTCATACAACACCCGGTTAAATTCCAACAGGTTTATTTAACATAGAGCTGTACAGCACAGAACTGGCCCTTCAGCCCTCAGTGTTGTGCCGGCCTTTTATCCTACTCTATGATCAGACTAACCTACATCCCCTTCATTGCACTATCATCCATGGGCCTATCCAAGAGTCGCTTAAATGTCCCTAATGTCTCTGACTCTCCTCCCACTGCTGGCAGTGCATTCCACACACCCACCACTCTCCCTCTGACATCTCCCCTCAACCTTCCTCCAATCACCTTAACATTATGCCCCCTCATGACAGCCATTTCCGCCCTGGGAAAGTCTCTGGCTATCCACTCTAAATAAGCCTCTCATCATCTTGTCCCCCTCTATCAAGTCACCTCTCATCTTTCATCGCTCCAATGAGAAAAGCCCTGGCTCCCTCAAACCTTTCTTCAGAAGAGCCGCCCTCCAGTCCAGGCAGCATCCTGGGGATTGGCGAGTGTTGTATGAGATGGTTAAGAAGTGTAAGAGGTGCACCAGTCTGTTGTAGATTGGCTTGAGAGGGCTCAAGATCTATCACCCTTTCAGGATCTTCTCGGCTTCCCTGCATCTCTGCAGAAACCTGATGTCTGTGTCGATCTTCCCAGAGATCCTCTCCACTTCGAGCTGGTGTCAATGGTAGCCATGATGGTGTTGGACTGGGATAGACACGGTCAGAAGTCACACAACAACAAGTTATAGTCCAACAGGTTTATTTGAAACGCAAGCTTTCAGAGCGCTGCCCCTTCCTCAGGTGATAGTGAAGCGAGTGCCCAGGCACAGACTTTATAATCACACAGATCAAAAGATCAGAGAAACAGTGAGAGTGGAGTCTAGATGAGAGTGGTGCTGGAAAAGCACAGCAGGTCAGGCAGCATCCAAGGAGCAGGAAAATCAACGTTTCAGGCAAAAGTCCTTCATCATTCCTGATGAAGAGCTTTTGCCCGAACCGTCGGCTTTTCTGCTCCTTGGATGCTGTCTGACCTGCTGTGCTTTTCCAGCACCATTCCCATCTAGACTCTGATCTCTAGCATCTGCAGTCCCCACATTTGCCTTAGTCTGAGAGTGGAGTGTCAACAGGCCAAAGAATAGCTTTCTGCAGGTGATCAAAAGTGAATACCGAAACCCACACAAGTCGCCCGGCAACCCAGACCACACTGAGAGACTCTGTTGTCACACCTCAGACGCACTCCTCGTCCACCAGCTCCACAGCAGGTATTGCAACCTCGAAATCAAGACTGAGTCCATCTTCTCAGCTTGTGCTCAGGAGATGGTGGACCAGCCAGGAGAGACTGCCAAGCAGACAGGGTAATGGAACTACACCAGCTAGCTGCACACCAAGAACAGGACACTGGAGAAATTTGGCATCGCCACCAGCAGTAACCAAGTCTCCCCCAGTACCACAGTTGAAAGCGTGACCAACATGGAGAGGTCCATCATCATGTCTGTCCACACCCTTCAACCAGACAAAGACAAAGTTCTCAACCGAGGCCTCGATTTCTGCCCCAGAACCAAAATGGTCTGGTGGCAGATCCAAAGGGATTCATCAGGCGAACGAGGCTCCAGGAATTCTTGCACAAGCCCCACGGTGTCATCAGTGAGCACAATGAGACAACCAGCAAACTGGAACAGTCGGCAGAGAGATCCATGGTGTCGTGACCAAAGAGGAAGGAGTCAAATTGGACCCTTCTGGAAGAGCACTGTCCCAGGCTCGTCCATGGATGTTCAACCCATCAGGAAATGCATTAACGCCCGATTCATCAGTCACACTCGCAGGATCGCGCAGAACGTCATCTGAACACAGCGCAACGCCATCCAGGCTCTCAGAAACTAATTATAACATTGTCATCAAACCAGCAGATAGAGGAGGATCCATCATCGATTCAGAATAGGATGGGCTACTGCAAGGACGTGTACTGACAACTGACCAATCAGGAACACTACAGGCAGCTACCGGCCGATGTGACCAAAGAACACACTCGTGAACTAACCACATTGATCAGGAGTTTGGATCCAGTCCTTCAGCGTTCCCTACGCGCCCTCATCCCAAATACTTCTTGCATCGGTGAGTTCTACTGCCTTCCGAAGAAACTCAAAGCCAACACACCAGGACGTCCCATCGTATCAGGCAGTGGGATTCTGTGTGAGAATCTCTCTGGCGATGTCGAGGGCATCTTGAAACCTATTGTACAGGGAACCCCCAGCTTCTGTCGCTACACTACGGATTTCTTACAGAAGCTCAGCACCCACGGACCAGTCGAACCGGGAACATTCCTCGTCACAGTGGATGTTTCCGCACTCTACACCAGCATCCCCCACATCGCAGCAACAGCCTCAGTACTTAACACCAACAACTGCCAATCTCCAAACACCATCCTACAACTTATCTGCTTCATCCTTGGCCATAGCATTTTCACCTTTGACAACCGGTTCACCACCCAGACACACGGAACAGCCATGGGGACCACATTTACACCCCAATATGCCAACATTTTCATGCACTGGTTCGAACAAGATTTCTTTGCTGTGTGAGACCTCTGACCAGCAGGTCTAACACCAGGTACATTGATGACATTTAAATCTGATTGAAGATTTGTAGCTCGGGTGTCCGTTGTTGTGGTTCTGTTCGCCGAGCTGGAAGTTTTTGCTGCAAACGTTTCATTCCCTGGCTAGGGAACATCATCAGTGCTGTTGGAGCCTCATGTGAAGCGCTGCTTTGATGTTTCTTCCGGTATTTATATTGGTTTGTTCTTGCCGCTTCCGGGTGTCAGTTTCAGCTGTAGTGATTTGTATGTGGGGTCCAGGTCGATGTGTCTGTTGATGGATGTTCTTGCCGTTTCCGGGTGTCAGTTTCAGCTGTAGTGGTTTGTATATGGTGTCCAGGTCAATGTGTCTGTTGATGGAGTTTGGGGATGAATGCCATGCTTCTAGGAATTCTCTGGCTGTTCTCTGTCTGGCTTGTCCTATGATAGTGGTGTTTTCCCAGTCAAATTCATGTTGCTGGTTGTCTGAGTGTATGGCTACTAGAGATAGCTGGTCGTGTCGTTTTGTGGCTAGCTGATATTCATGGATGCGGATTGTTAGCTGTCTTCCTGTTTGTCCTATATAGTGTTTTGTGCAGTCCTTGCATGGTATTTTGTAAACTACGTTAGTTTGGCCCATGCTGGGTATTGGGTCCTTTGTTCTAGTGAGTTGTTGTCTGAGCGTGGATGTTGGCTTGTGTGCTGTTATGAGTCCTAAGGGTCGCAGTAGTCTAGCTGTCAGTTCTGAGACGCTCCTGACGTATGGTAGAGTGGCTAGTCCTTTTGGTTGTGACATGTCCTCGTTCCTCGGTCTATCTCTTAGGCATCTGGTGATAAAGTTGCGTGGGTATCCGTTTTTGGCGAATACCTTGTATAGATGTTCCTCTTCCTCTTTTCGCAGTTCTGGTGTACTGCAGTGTGTTGTGGCTCTTTTGAATAGTGTCCTGATGCAGCTTCGTTTGTGTGTGTTGGGGTGGTTACTTGGGAAACAGCCAAGAAGAACGGATTCAGGATGGTCCAGGTAATGATCACAGACGCTCACAACCGACTGCACAGATACAAGCGCCAAAAGTCGTTAATTTCAAAAACCACTAATCAGGAATGGACCCGGACCATAGAACAGGCTATCACTATAGGACAGAACAGGACAACACTCCGCAAAAAAACAGCACTAAGAGAAAAAATGGACAAACTAACACACAAAAAGGAGGACACTACAACACACACCTGGGTTAAAAACCTCTCCCACAGACAGCTCACAGACATGGAAAGAACTATACTGGCCAAGGGACTCAACTACAACCACAGGGGCGCCAACACAGCAGACTTCCTAGCAGCACTAGAAAGCACACTCAGGAACAATGGACTAACAGAAGAGACACAACAAACAGTGAGACAAACGGTAGTACCCATGATGATAAGAAAACGACAAACACATAACCTCAACACCAAGGAGAGGGAAGCACTGAAAGCACTGAAAAATGACAAGAACATAATCATACTACCGGCAGATAAAGGCAGAATGACGGTCATCCTAGATAAATCAGACTACATCAGTAAAGCACAACAACTACTCGCAGACACCAACACCTACCAAATGAAGGATTCCGACCCCACACCACAACTCACCAATAGAATAAACAACACACTAAGGAATCTACAAAAAAACGGACAGATAACCAAAGCGGACAGCAAAGAATGAAACCTGAAAGCAACAACACCCCCAGATTCTATGGACTACCCAAAGTACGCAAACCAGACATCCCACTCAGACCCATAGTATCACTACCAGGGACACCAGCATACAAACTGGCCAAAGAACTACAACAAAAACTGAAACACCTAGTCAGCGGATCCAAACACTCCATACAATCAACACAGGAATTCTTGGACGTCATCAGGAATACACACATAGACAAAGAAGAAACCATGGTATCATTCGACGTGACGGCACTGTTCACTTCAATTGACAAAACCCTAGCCAGAGAAACAATAGCCAACCTACTGGACATACATAACAGAACACAGGAGGCCGAACCTATCAACAAGGACGGCATACTTAAACTACTGGACTTGTGCCTCACCACACACTTTACATTCAACAATCAGATATACGAACAAATCAACGGAACACCCATGGGATCACCAATCTCGGGACTCATAGCAGAGGCAGTTATGCAAAGGTTAGAACATACAGCCATACCACAAATCCAACCCAAACTCTGGATCAGATATGTTGATGACACCTTTGTAATCATCAAAAACACAGATATAGAAAAAACACACCGAATCATCAACGCCACACTCACAGGAATCCGATTCACACGAGAAGAGGAAAAGGATAGCCAACTCCCATTCCTAGACGTGTTAGTAGAGAGAACACCCAACGGAGAATTCACCACAAGGGTACACAGGAAACCAACACATACAGACCAAGTCTTAAACTATGAAAGTAACCACCCCAACACACACAAACGAAGCTGCATCAGGACACTATTCAAAAGGGCCACAACACATTGCAGTAC
Organism: Hemiscyllium ocellatum; assembly: GCF_020745735.1. Classification (NCBI taxonomy): domain Eukaryota; kingdom Metazoa; phylum Chordata; class Chondrichthyes; order Orectolobiformes; family Hemiscylliidae; genus Hemiscyllium; species Hemiscyllium ocellatum. The sequence goes on along the minus strand of NC_083432.1, from coordinate 5,562,771 downwards.
ACCAGAACTGCGAAAAGAGGAAGAGGAACATCTATACAAGGTATTTACCAAAAACGGATACCCGCACAACTTTATCACCAGATGCCTAAGAGATAGACCGAGGAACGAGGACATGCCACAACCAAAAGGATTAGCCACTCTACCATACGTCAGGAGCGTCTCAGAACTGACAGCCAGACTACTGCGACCCTTAGGACTCATAACAGCACACAAGCCAACATCCACGCTCAGACAACAACTCACTAGAACAAAGGACCCAATACCCAGCATGAGCCAAACTAACGTAGTTTACAAAATACCATGCAAGGACTGCACAAAACACTATATAGGACAAACAGGAAGACAGCTAACAATCCGCATCCATGAACATCAGCTAGCCACAAAACGACACGACCAGCTATCTCTAGTAGCCATACACTCAGACAACCAGCAACATGAATTTGACTGGGAAAACACCACTATCATAGGACAAGCCAGACAGAGAGCAGCCAGAGAATTCCTAGAAGCATGGCATTCATCCCCAAACCCATCAACAGACACATTGACCTGGACACCATATACAAACCACTACAGCTGAAACTGACACCCGGAATCGGCAAGAACAAACCAATATAAATACCGGAAGAAACATCAAAGCAGTGCTTCACACGAGGCTCCAACAGCACTGATGATGTTCCCTAGCCAGGGAACGAAACGTTTGCAGCAAAAACTTCCAGCTTGGCGAACAGAACCACAACATTGATGACATTTTCTTCCTCTGGACCCATGGTGAGGAGTCACTCAAATAGCCGCAGTGACATGAACGAGATTCACCCCACCATCAAACTCACCATGGGCTATTCTCTATCCTCTGTCTCATTCTTGGACACGTGCATCTCCATCGAGGACGGACACCTCAGCACCACACTCCAACACAAACCCACGGATAACCTCACAATGCTGCACTTCTCCAGCTTCCACCTGAAGCATGTTAAAGCAGCCATGCCCGACACACAGGCCCTATGTGTACACCGGATCTGCTCAGATGAGGAGGAATGTGACGGGCACCTGGAAGTACTCAGGGATGCCCTCACAAGAACGGGGTACGATGCTCAACTCATTGACTACCAGTTCTGACATGGCCCCCTCAGGAAACAGACACAAGACACGACTGATAGGGTACTCTTCATTGTCTAGTACTTCCCCGGAGTGGGGACACTACATGTTCTTCAGTATGTCATCGATGATGATGATCATCTCACCAAGATCATCCATACACCTCCACTTCTCACTTTTAACCAACAGCCAAACCTTAAACAGACTGTCATTCACAGCAAACTGCCCAGCCTTCAGGACACCATCAACCACAAAATCACACAACACTGTCATGGCAACCATTGCAGGACATGTCAGAGTGTTGACACAGATAGCCCCATTACCCGTGGGGACACCTCCCACCATGTAGGCGGCAGGTACTCATGTGACTCAGCCTACACTATCTATCTCATATGCTGCAGGCAAGCAGGGTACATTGGCAAGACCAAGCAGAGGCTATAGCAACAGACAGGGGTGTTCCCTCACAGTCAGGGAACACTTCAGCGGTCAGGGACTTTCAGCCTTTGAACTTCCTCAAAGGCAGCCTTCGAGATAGACAACACAGAATCTCTAAGCAGAAATTGATCACCAAGTTCCAATCCATGGTCTTGGGGTCATGTCATGTGACATGTGACCCCACCACACGGCTCTGTTTCTGTAAAATCTCCCTTCTTGCCCTGGTTTGTCACCATCACCTCAATAACTTGTTATGACAGTTTTGGATTACATGTAACTTTGACCCTCGGCATGTGACTCTAACCCAGCATGTTATCCAGCGTTTGGTTTGTCTCCAGCATCACCTTATTTTAATATTTTATATCTGTCTCTACTTCAGTTAATCAGACTATGGGTCATCCCTTCACTTGTTGGTAGAATTAGAATTTATTGTCATATGTCAAAAGAGTTCTAAATTGCCCTACCATGGTGCCTATAATCTCAGGAGTCATGATAAAAACACAGGTTATAAAGTTAAGTGAAGTTAAGTAAATATAGGACACCGCGGTTGACCCTTTGCTCACACTGTCTGACCGCCTTGGTCACGTACAGAGAGGATTCCGTCAGCCTGTCGATACTCCACCTACAGCGTTTGGATGGCCTTTTGATCTCTGTGATTATAAAGTCTGTGCCTGGGCATTCTCTTCACTATCACCTGATGAAGGGGCAGCACTCTGAAAGCTAGTGCTTCCAATTAAACCAGTTGGACTATAACCTGGTGTGACATGTATAGGTACCAATGAGTAGAGTGAGCTTTACTGAGCGTTACTAACACCATGCTGTCTCTGTCCTGGGAATGTTTGGTGAGGAGAGAGTAGAGTAAGCTTTACTTTGTATCTAAACCTGATGGAACTTTATTTGAAGTTGAAAAGACTACAGGAAGCTTTACTGAGTATCTAACCCTGTGCTGGATTGGCCCTGGGACTGTTTAATGGGACAGTAGAGGAGACTTTATGTTCAGTTTATCTTCAATTTACAAGAGAAGAAACTTTAAGTTTAGGAGAGTTGAAGGAGCTTTACTTACAACTGTAAAGAGTAAAGGGAGCCTTCCCTTCCATCGAACCCCATCGGACCCTGCCCTGGGAATATTTGGTTGGTGAAGTGTTGAGGGACATCTGCTTTCAGATCAAAACAGTAGACGCTGTTTAGTGTCTGGCCAACCCCGATCGGACCCGCTCCTGGGGTTGGTTGATGGGACTAGTGTAAGGGGAGCTCTATCCATAGTCTCAACTCGTACTGCCCACTCCCTGGGTGCTGCCCACTCCCTGGGTGCTGCCCTGTCCCTGGGTGCTGTCCTGTCCCTGGGTGCTGCCCACTCCCTGGGTGCTGCCCACTCCCTGGGTGCTGTCCTGTCCCTGGGTGCTGCCCTGTCCCTGGGTGCTGCCCACTCCCTGGGTGCTGCCCACTCCCTGGGTGCTGCCCTGTCCCTGGGTGCTGCCCTGTCTCTGGGTGCTGTCCTGTCCCTGGGTGCTGCCCTGTCTCTGGGTGCTGCCCTGTCCCTGGGTGCTGCCCACTCCCTGGGTGCTGCCCTGTCCCTGGGTGCTGCCCTGTCCCTGGGTGCTGCCCTGTCTCTGGGTGCTGCCCTGTCCCTGGGTGCTGTCCTGTCCCTGGGTGCTGCCCTGTCCCTGGGTGCTGCCCACTCCCTGGGTGCTGCCCTGTCCCGGGTGCTGCCCACTCCCTGGGTGCTGCCCTGTCCCTGGGTGCTGTCCTGTCCATGGGTGCTGCCCTGTCCATGGGTGCTGCCCTGTCCCTGGGTGCTGTCCTGTCTCTGGGTGCTGCCCTGTCCCTGGGTGCTGCCCACTCCCTGGGTGCTGCCCTGTCCCTGGGTGCTGCCCTGTCTCTGGGTGCTGCCCTGTCCCTGGGTGCTGCCCACTCCCTGGGTGCTGCCCTGTCCCTGGGTGCTGCCCACTCCCTGGGTGCTGCCCTGTCCCTGGGTGCTGTCCTGTCCCTGGGTGCAGCCCTGTCTCTGGGTGCTGCCCTGTCCCTGGGTGCTGCCCTGTCCCTGGGTGCTGTCCTGTCCCTGGGTGCTGCCCTGTCCATGGGTACTGCCCTGTCCCTGGGTGCTGCCCTGTCCCTGGGTGCTGCCCTGTCCCTGGGTGCTGTCCTGTCTCTGGGTGCTGCCCTGTCCCTGGGTGCTGCCCTGTCCCTGGGTGCTGTCCCTGTCTCTGGGTGCTGCCCTGTCCCTGGGTGCTGCCCTGTCCCTGGGTGCTGCCCACTCCCTGGGTGCTGCCCTGTCCCTGGGTGCAGTCCTGTCCCTGGGTGTTGCCCTGTCCCTGGGTGCTGTCCTGTCCCTGGGCGCTGTCCTGTCCCTGGGCGCTGTCCTGTCCCTGGGTGCTGTCCTGTCTCTGGGTGCTGCCCTGTCCCTGGGTGCAGCCCTGTCTCTGGGTGCTGCCCTGTCCCTGGGTGCTGCCCTGTCCCTGGGTGCTGTCCTGTCCATGGGTGCTGCCCACTCCCTGGGTGCTGTCCTGTCCCTGGGTTGTCTCTGGGTGATCTCTGGGTGGTCTCTGGGTGCTGTGTGAATCTCTAACAGTCTCTCGGTTCCTTTAAGGGGCTGCGAGGAGCTCTAAGCCACACCTCCTGAACTCCACATCGGACTCGGATCTGATGAAGTATCGCGCCATCAGCAGGATCCCTCAGATCACCCTCAACTTTGTGGATTTTAATCCGGACGTCATCCTCACCCCATCACCCACGGAGATCGAGATCATCGCTCCCAGCAAAGTGAAAGAGAGAACTCAGAATGTCACCGAGAAGGTCACACAGGTACCTCCCGCTGGGCTGGCGCTGTGTCCAGCGCTCTGCTTCCTACCCCATTCCCCTCTGCCACACTCCCTCCCACTGCCCTCCACATTGTACCCTCACCGTCCCCCTCACTGCCCCCTCACTGTCCCCCTCACTGTCCCCTCACTGTCCCCCTCACTGTCCCCCTCACTGTCCCCTCACTGTCCCCCTCACTGTCCCCCTCACTGTCCCCTCACTGTCCCCCTCACTGTCCCCCTTCACTGTCCCCTCACTGCCCCCTCACTGTCCCCCTCACTGTCTCCTCACTGCCCTCCTCACTGCCCCCCTCACTGTCCCCCTCACTGTCCCCCTCACTGCCCCCCTCACTGTCCCCCTCACTGTCCCCCTCACTGTCCCTTCACTGACCCCTCACTGTCCCCCTCACTGTCCCCCTCACTGTCCCCCTCACTGTCCCCCTCACTGCCCCCTCACTGTCCCTCTCACTGTCCCCTCACTGCCCCCTCACTGTGCCCCTCACTGTGCCCCTCACTGCCCCCTCACTGCCCCCTCACTGTCCCCCTCACTGCCCCTCACTCCTCCAGCCCTGCGCCATCATTGCCTGTTGTCTTTAGTCCCCAAGGATATCTTTAATCATAGGATTATGTTTTTTTGGACGGTTTATTCTTGGCCCCCCCATCTTGCTGAGCCCTAATTGCCCCAATTAGGAGGGTGTTGTTGTTGACTCTCAGTGGTGTATGTGTTAGACCGTGCACAGCAATTCCAGGCTCCCTTTCCCATTGGAACGATGTCTCCCCTTTGCAGACCCCTCTAACCTGCCTGAGGAATACACAGTAATTCCATTCGCATTTCCATCCCTCGCTGACACGTAACCAGCCCTCGATCAGCTCAGCACCCTGTCCTGTGCTTCGTATATCTGTTGGTTTTCACACCCAGCTCACCCAATAACCTCTGACCCAATGAAACATTTCACAGCCTGGCGCAGAACTGTGATCTTGGCTTCATTATCAGGGACACAGAGTAGACAGGGCAGGGGGGTGAGACTGAACCTGGACAAATCTCCTGTTAGATCTGTTTAAAATAACTCCCCACAGGCCGGTACCCCATGATCAAGTCCCCCTTTATTTTCACCTGGAGGCTATGACACTGACCCAGCTCCCTCAGAGGCAGCTCTCAGAGTGAGCAGAACCTCGGACACCCCTGGTTATTTATTTTTTCTGTGTGAATCTCTTGGTTATTTTTTTTTGTCTTTTCTTTTTCCTTTTTTTTCTCTTTTCCTACACTACCACCTAACTGCGGTAGGGCTTATTTTTTCCCCCCAGCACCCATAGTGTGTGTGTGCAGGTGTGAGACACAGTGACAGACACAAAGTGTACAAATCTTTATTCAATATCCACCGCCAGGGAAAATAGGAAAACACCCGAGTGGCCAGTGACAAGCAGTGCCCTTCACATCAAAGGGCAATGCTGTGTGATCAAACAGTGAGGGGGAGGGGACACTCCTGTTTATAGCTGTCAGCCAGGGCTCCCTGATTGGACCAGATTAACAGCCCCAGTCAGGGAACTCCTCTTCTGAGTTTTTCCTGGCTGACCCTTGTTACTATTGAGTTGGGTTATCATTGGAACATTATAAGAAAGATGTGAACACACTGAAGGGAGGGAGGGAGTGAGAGAGAGAGAGAGACAGAGAGAGAGAGAGAGAGAGAGACAGTATAAGACTCTGGTGCGGCCTCATCTGGAGTATTGTGTGCAGTTTTGGTCGCCATACTATAGGAAGGATGTGGAGGCATTGGAACGAGTGCAGAGGAGGTTTACCAGGATGTTGCCTGGAATGGTAGGAAAATCGTATGAGGAAAGACTGAGGCACTTGGGGCTGTTCTCATTGGAGAAAAGAAGATTTAGGGGAGATTTGATAGAGGTGTACAAGATGATTAGGGGTTTAGATAGGGTAGACACTGAGAACCTTTTACCGCTAATGGAGTCAGCTGTTACTAGGGGACACAGCTTTAAATTAAGGGGTGGAAGGTATAGGACAGATGTTAGGGGTAGATTCTTTACACAGCGGGTTGTGAGTTCATGGAATGCCCTGCCAGTAGCAGTGGTGGACTCTCCCTCTTTATGGTCATTTAAGCGGGCATTGGATAGACATATGGAAGTTATTGGGCTAGTGTAGGTTAGGTAGGATTCGGTCGGCGCAACATTGAGGGCCGAAGGGCCTGTACTGCGCTGTATTTTTCTATGTTCTATGTTCTATGTACAGTGTGCACAAACAATTCACAGGAATGGCTCCAGGATTGAGGATATTTTGAAGATGTTCTCCCAGGAAGGGAGAAGGCTGGGACGGAGACCTGAGAGAGGTTTTCAAAATCATGGGCGGGGCTGTGCAGAGGGTATAGGGAGAAGCTGACAGGGAAAAGAACCTGACCAGGAGAGATTTGTGAAGTGATGCTTGTGCTTGAGCGATGGACTGAATGGCCTCCTCCTGCTATGTTGTAATAATTCTGTGATTGTGTCAATGAACGGCCTGTGGACACTGTCAGACTGACCACTGCAGGCTGTGAGCGAGCGGGGTGACCGCACTGAGCACATAGACAGCCGGCTGGTGGGACTGAGTGTGCAGGGCAGGGGAGGATGGTGCTGAGAGTGGGTGAGGGGCTGGGGAGGGTGGTGCTGAGAGTGGGTGAGGGGCTCGGAGAGGGTGGTACTGAGAGTGGGTGAGGGGCTGGGGAGGCTGGTGCTGAGAGTGGGTGAGGGGCTGGGGAGGGTGGTGCTGAGAGTGGGTGAGGGGCTGGGGGAGGGTGGGGCTGAGAGTGAGTGAGGGGCTGGGGGAGGGTGGTGCTGAGAGTGGGTGAGGGGCTGGGGAGGGTGGTGCTGAGAGTGGGTGAGGGGCTGGGGAGGGTGGTGCTGAGAGTGGGTGAGGGGCTGGGGGAGGGTGGTGCTGAGAGTGGGTGAGGGGCTGGGGGAGGGTGGTGCTGAGAGTGAGTGAGGGGCTGGGGAGGGTGGTGCTGAGAGTGGGTGAGGGGCTGGGGAGGGTGGTGCTGAGAGTGGGTGAGGGGCTGGGGAGGGTGGTGCTGAGAGTGAGTGAGGGGCTGGGGAGGGTGGTGCTGAGAGTGGGTGAGGGGCTGGGGAGGGTGGTGCTGAGAGTGGGTGAGGGGCTGGGGGAGGGTGGTGCTGAGAGTGGGTGAGGGGCTGGGGAGGGTGGTGCTGAGAGTGAGTGAGGGGCTGGGGAGGGTGGTGCTGAGAGTGAGTGAGGGGCTGGGGGAGGGTGGTGCTGAGAGTGGGTGAGGGGCTGGGGGAGGGTGGGGCTGAGAGTGGGTGAGGGGCTGGGGGAGGGTGGTGCTGAGAGTGGGTGAGGGGCTGGGGGAGGGTGGTGCTGAGAGTGGGTGAGGGGCTGGGGGAGGGTGGTGCTGAGAGTGAGTGAGGGGCTGGGGGAGGGTGGTGCTGAGAGTGGGTGAGGGGCTGGGGGAGGGTGGGGCTGAGAGTGGGTGAGGGGCTGGGGGAGGGTGGTGCTGAGAGTGGGTGAGGGGCTGGGGGAGGGTGGTGCTGAGAGTGAGTGAGGGGCTGGGGAGGGTGGTGCTGAGAGTGGGTGAGGGGCTGGGGGAGGGTGGTGCTGAGAGTGGGTGAGGGGCTGGGGAGGGTGGTGCTGAGAGTGGGTGAGGGGCTGGGGAGGGTGGTGCTGAGAGTGAGTGAGGGGCTGGGGAGGGTGGTGCTGAGAGTGGGTGAGGGGCTGGGGGAGGCTGGTGCTGAGAGTGGGTGAGGGGCTGGGGAGGGTGGTGCTGAGAGTGGGTGAGGGGCTGGGGGAGGCTGGTGCTGAGAGTGGGTGAGGGGCTGGGGAGGGTGGTGCTGAGAGTGGGTGAGGGGCTGGGGAGGGTGGTGCTGAGAGTGGGTGAGGGGCTGGGGAGGGTGGTGCTGAGAGTGAGTGAGGGGCTGGGGAGGGTGGTGCTGAGAGCGTGTGAGGGGCTGGGGAGGGTGGTGCTGAGAGTGGGTGAGGGGCTGGGGGAGGGTGGTGCTGAGAGTGGGTGAGGGGCTGGGGGAGGCTGGTGCTGAGAGTGGGTGAGGGGCTGGGGAGGGTGGTGCTGAGAGTGGGTGAGGGGCTGGGGAGGGTGGTGCTGAGAGTGGGTGAGGGGCTGGGGAGGGTGGTGCTGAGAGTGGGTGAGGGGCTGGGGGAGGGTGGTGCTGGGAGTGGGTGAGGGGCTGGGGAGGGTGGTGCTGAGAGTGGGTGAGGGGCTGGGGAGGGTGGTGCTGAGAGTGGGTGATCGAACTCTAACCCTGGCTTGTCTCTCATTTGGTCCCACCACCTGACGGTGTCCCGAAGCCGGCTAACTGTTTGAAAGCCTGGTCACTGCTGTTATGAGAAACACGAAGCCCCAACCTACAGCCTCATAGACAAGAGGGAGTCACAGGTTATAGCTGCCTCGGTGGGATCTAAACGGCAAATCGGAATCTCCTCAAGGGAGGAGCCTGGGGCCTGCCCACAATTGTGAGCATGTGAGAGGGTTCTGGGCTGAAAACTTCCCCCTCACATTAGCGATGTAACCTTGTCAACAAAGCAATGCAAACCCCACCACATCCAACAGAGCAGCATTCCCACTGGAGAAATTCGGAATGCAGCCCAGCAGCTCAATGATTACCATCCCAAGGCAGGTTTGGAGACAAGGGAAGGGTGCTGTTTGATCTGGTGGAGAAATGCAGGTGAGATAGCCCCCTTCCTTCAGACCACTTCACTGCCCTCAGTCCCCACGAAAACTCAGGCAGGGAAGGTGCAGAGTCAGGACGCTCCGACATTAACCACTTCATGGCCACTCCAGCAGCTCATTCCATTGCAGAGATGTTAAATATTAAAGAGTTTAAAACTAATCAGTGGGGACAAGGGTCAACTTTAGGAAGATATGGTGCATCAAAGAGTACAGCCAAGGTCCTAGAGAAAGGCATTAATACAGGAAATGATCAGCAGATTGCGACAGGAAGTGATAGACAGTAAAATGTGAAAGGACACTGACTGAATCTCAGGATAAATGTAGAGGCTCCGTATCTGGATGCACCTTGCGTGTGGAGAGAGACCGGGTCAGCTGAGGGTGCGGATCGATTAGTTTTGTACGATTGAGAAACCATTACTGAGGCTGCGAGATGGCGTGGATTGGGACCAGCTCCTTGAAGGACAGGAACAGGGGAAGTGTACCTCTGTTAGTTCGTGATGATGTCAGCACAACAAAGAGTGGGAAATGAAAGTGTGGGAAGTGTTCAGGTGGGCGGGCATAAAAAAGGATAAAGGCAAGAAATCATTCGTGGGAGGGGTAGGTGGACCCTGCATAATAATGACCATATAGTAAGGTGTAGTAAATGGGCAGTAATAATGATAATTGATCAGAAGGACATGACGATAATCATGAGAGATTTTGATTGTATGTCAATTGTAAAAGTCAACAGGTGTAAGTAGGTTAGACGAGGAGTTTTTAGATTTCTTATTTTGGATAGTTGCTTTGAGCAGCATGTTCTTGGGCTGAACACAGAACTGATTCTATGAGATCAGGTATCGTGCGATGAGATGGGATTAACTAATAATCTCACAGGAGGTAGCAGTGATCATCATCGACGTGAATTTTACATTCCGTGGAAGTGAAAGGGAAGAGTAGGCCCAAGATTCCTTTTTTAAAGTTTAAATTAGGGTCATAATGACAGCATGAAAGCAGAGCTGGTTAAAGTGGATCAGCAAATTCGGGTGAAGGATGTTGGGGAATTACTCTGACAGCTGGAATAGCCTCGATCTGTCCCTGCACACCCACTAGCACTGATTACTATAGCTTCGAGCTGGGTTGCTGACATCACTGTGTCCCATGCTCAGAGACAGGAGCACCAGCACATGCTCATTGTCTCTGCCTTTCGTTTCCCATAATTCTGCCTGTTGTAACAATAGCAGCCAGTCCCACGTGTCAGTTCACCCACTTGCTCAGGCTCTCCCTCACGGCCTCTCGCATCGATTCAGTCTGGGCCCATGACCCTATCGCTCCCTCACTCTGATAGCTTTGTTCCATTCGGCACTTGACTTCCCTCCTTGCTGAATGTTTAACTGAGTTATCGACCTCAGCTGGACTCTCAGCATTGACCGTCTCGTCCATCGCTTTTGTGCCTCACGTTAGGGCTACCAAAGTAACTTAAAAATCCCTCGGGGGTATTAACATTGTCAGTGCCTCATTGCATTTGAAAATGTTCATTTCTTGCAGTGATTATAAAAGTGTTGGTTGTTTCCAAATGACACTGGGTATATTTTTGTTCCTGTGTACTCCCTCTACCGACCAGAGATGGTACCACTCAGTAAGCAAATGGTCAGTTTATACCAATGCAGCATGAGGCAGTTCTGGGGATCTTTCAGAGAGCACGCAATAGTTTACATTCCATCACAACAAGCAGCACTTTGAGGTAAGGACCTACCCGCTATTCATGGTTAACCAGAAAAGTGAAAGACAATGTGAAACTTAAAAAATAACAAATAATTGCACAAAGATGTGACGCAGGTCAGAGGATTGGACTGAAGTGAGTGGGCAAATGCTGCCATATACAGTATAGTGGGGGTAAATGTGAGATTACTCACTTTGGTAGCAAAAACAGGAAGGCAGGTTGTGATCTGAATGGTGATAGATTGGGGAAGGGGGGAGGGTATCCTGTGCACCAGGCACTGCAAGTCATCGTGTGGGTGCAGCAGGGGGTGAGGAAGGCGAATGGTGTGTTGGCCTTCCTAGTGAGAGGATCCAAGTTCAGGAGCAGGGACGGCTTGCTGCAATTGTACAGGATCCTGGTGAGATCACACCAGAGCATCGTGAACAGTTTTGGTCTCTTTATCTGAGGAAGGATGGAGGGAGTGTCACAAAGACTTACCGGACTGAGCCCTGGGCTGGCAGGAAGAGAGACTGGATTGGTTAGATTTGTATTTACTGGAGTTGAGAAGAATGAGGAGAGGGGAGTCTCACGGATACCTGGAAAATTCTAACAGGATTAGAGGCATTGTCACACAGCACAAATAATTCACAACGACCAGGCATCTCAATCTGACCAAGTCCCATTTGCCAGCACTTGGCCCATATCCCTCTGAATCCTTCCTGTCTATATACCCTTCCAGGTGCCTTTTAAATGTTGTCATTGTACCAGCCTCCACCACTTCCTCTGGGAGCTCAGCCCAGAAATGCACCACCCTCTGCATGAAAAAGTTGTCCCTCGGGTCCCTTTTAAGTCTTCCCCCCCTTAAACCTATGCCCTCTAGTTCTGGACTCCTTCACCCCAGGGAAAAGACCTTGCCTAGTTACCCTGCTCATGCCCTTCATGATCTTATAAACCTCTGTAAGGTCACCTCCAGGGCAAACAGCCTCAGCCTGTTCAATCTCCCCCTCCAGCTCAAACTCTCCAAACCTGGCAACATCCACGTAAATCCTTTTTGCATCCTTTCAAGTTTCACAACATCCTTCCTATAGAAGGGAGACCAGAATTGAACACAGTATTCCAACAGTGGTCGAACCAATGTCCTTACAGCCACAAGATGACCTCCCAACTCCTGTACTCAATGCACTGACCAATAAAGGAAAGCATACCAAACACCTTCTTCACTATCCTATCTACCTGCAACTCCACTTTCAAGGAGCTATGAACCTGCACTCCAAGGTCTCTTTGTTCAGTAACACTCCCTAGGACCTTACCATTAAGTGTATAAGTCCTGCTAAGATTTGCTTTCCCAAAATGCAGCACTTTGCATTTATCTGAATTAAACCCCACCTGTCACTTCTCAGCCCATTGATCCATCTGGTCCAGATCTCATTGCACTCTGATATAACCTTCTTCGCTGTCCACTACACCTCCAATTTTGGTGTCATCTGCAAACTTACTAACCATACCTCCTATGCTCACATCCAAATCATTTATATGAATAAATATAAAATAGTTGACCCAGCACCGATCCTTGTGGCACTCCACTGGTCACAGGCCTCCAGTCTGAAAAACAACCCTCCACCACCACCCTCTGTCTTCTACCTTTGAGCCAGTTTTATGTCTAATTGGCTAGCTCCCCCACACACTATGTGATCTAACCTTGCTAACCAGCCTATCAGGTGGAACCTTGGTAAACACCTTACTGAAGTCCGTATGGACAATGTCTACCATTCAGCTCTCAGCAATCTTCTTTGTCACTTCTTCAAAAAACTCAATCACGTCAGACAGACACCATTCCCCACGCACAAACCCATGTTGACTATTCCTAATCAGTCCTTGCCTATCCAAATTTGAGTAAACTCTCTCCCTCAGGATTCCCTCCAACAACTTGCCCACCACCAACGTCAGGCTCACTGGTCTATAGTTCCCTGGCTTGTCCTTACCGCCCTTCTTAAACAGTGGCACCACGTTAGCCAACCTCCAGTCTTCCGACACCTCACCCATGACTATTGATGACACAAATATCTCAGCAAGAGGCCCAGCAATCTCTCCCCTAGCTTCCTACAGAATGCTGGGATACCCCGGGTCAGGTCCTGGGGATTTATTTACTTGTATGCGTTTTGAGACCACCAGCACCTCTCTTCTGTAATATGGACAGTTTTCAAGATATCACTATTTATTTCCCCAAGTTCTCCAGCTTCCACACCCTTCTCTACAGTAAATACTGACACAAAATATTAATTTATTATTTCACTCATCTCTTGTGGTTCCACACATACATGGTCTTGTTGATCTTTAAGAACGGTATTCTCTCCTTGGTCACACTTGTGTTTAATGTATTTATAGAACCTCTGGATTCTATGGCCATAGCTATCTTCTGTCCCCTTTTTGCCTTCCTGATTTCCCCCTTAAGTGTACTCCTACTGCCTTTATACTCTTCTAGGGATTCACTCAATACCTTATAAATGCCTCCTTTTTCTTGAACTGAGGGTACAGGCATCCAGGATTCCCTATATCCACCAGCCTTGCCTTTCACACTGACAGGAACATACTGTCTTTAACATTGATTATCTCTTTCTTAAAAGCTGCCCATATCCCAGCCATCCCTCTACCTGTGAATAGTCTCCTGGAAGCGATTTTGGAAAGTTGGCCATACTGTAATTTAGAATTTTCACATTTTGTTCAGTTCTACCCTTTTCCATCACTATTTTAAAACTAATTGAATTCTGATCACTTGCCCCAAAGTGCCCCCCTCCACTGACACCTTGCCTTATTTTCCAAGAGTAGGTCAAGTGTTGCACCTTCTCTAGTAGGTACATCTACATCCTGAATCAGAAAATTTTCTTGTGCACACTTAACAAATTCCACTCCATCTGAACCCTTCACACCATAACATCCCCAGCCTAGGTTTGGAAAGTTAAAATCTTCTACAATAACCACACTATTTTTCTTACAGATATCTGAAATCTCCTGACAAATTTGATTCTTAATTTCCAACTGACTACTGGGGGACCTATAATACAATCCCAACAAGGTGATCATCCCTTGCTTAATTTTAAGTTCTACCCATATAATGTCACTGGACAATCTCCCAGGAGTATTCTCCCTACGTACGGCTGTAATGTTCTCCCAAACCAAAAACGCCATCCTCCTCATCTCTTGCCCCCTTTCTATCCTTCCTGTAATATCTGTACCCCGGAACATTAAACTGCCAGTCCAGCCCATCCCTGAGCCCCGTTTCTGTAATCTCTATGATATCCCAGTCCCATGTTCCCAACCATGCTCAGAGTTCATCTGCCTTCCCTGTCAGACCTCTCACATTGAAGTAAATGCAGTTTAGTTCACTGCCAAGCTCCTGTCTGCCTCGCCTATTAGGAGAAAGTGAGGAGTGCAGATGCTGGAGATCAGAGCTGAAAATGTGTTGCTGGAAAAGCGCAGCAGGTCAGGCAGCATCCGAGGAACAGGAGAGTCAACGTTTCAGGAAGGGCTTATGCCCGAAACGTCGAGTCTCCTGCTCCTTGGATGCTGCCCGACCTGCTGCGCTTTTCCAGCAACACATTTTCAGCTCTGCCTCGCCTATTAGACTTGCTCCCCTTTATCTAATGTACCAGCCTCAGGTTTTTCTCTTTTCTGCCTCCCATTTTGTTACCCACCCCCCCTTACTGGTTAAAAGTCACTGACCAGAACCAACAAATCTCCACACAAGGATATTGGTCTCCTTCCAACACAAGTGGAATCCGTCTCTCTCTTATCTGGGTAACTTCTATCCCTGAAGAGATCTCAATGATCCACACATGTGATTACCTCCCTCCTCCACCAGCTCCTCAGCCACCCACTCAGCTGCTCTATCCTCCTATTCCCACTCTCACCAGCTCGTGACACCAGTGATAGTCCAGATTTTACAGCCTCGGGGACCTACTCTTTAACCTCCTGACTACTTTCCTTTTCTCTCTCAGTAGAGCCTCATCCCTTTCCCTACTGATGTCATTGGCACCAACATGCCCAACGCCCTCCTGCTGGTCACTCTCCCCTTTCAGAATATTCTGCACCCGATCCAAGACATCCTCAACACAGGAGCAATGTTCCCAAAGACTGGGGAATCCAGAACCGGGGGGGCCATTTAGGATGGTGATAAGGAATGTCTTCAGCCCGAGAGGGGGCAGCCTCTGCAGTTCTCCACCATGGAAAGGGGCTAAAACCAAAACATCTGACATTTCCAAGAAGGAGTTCATTATAGTTCTTATGGGGAAAAGGACCAAACGAAATGGGAGAAAGAGGGAAGAGCATAATCAGCCATGACCATATTGAGTGGTGCAGCAGGCTGGAGGGGCTGAATGTTTGTAGAATGCATATTTTTTTGAAAAGGCAAGCTATTTTTACAAGTTGGCCTTACTGTAATTTAGAATTCTCACATTTTGTTCAGTTCTACCCTTTTCCATCACTATTTTAAAACTAATTAAATTCTGATCACTTGCCCCAAAGTGCCCCCTCTTCACTGACGCAGCAAGTCTGCCCCATTGCAGCTCTGTCATTCCTATCCAGCCCCGCCCCCACATTTGCTTCCTCTCCCCTCCCCCTGCTCTCCCACCTGCTGGGGTAGAGGGGTCGGGGGGGGGAGATGTTTGAGTTAATTTCAGCCCGGTGTCCCTGTCAGGGGGGGATTGACAGCTGATCCTGATCCTGCCAGCTGGTGAGAGAAGAGCCCTGTAGCTGTGTGATTGCCCTCTGGAGAGCAGCAGGGACACTGTGCACTCACCATCGAGGTGTCTGAGTGAGCAACTCTGTCCTTGGAGCTGTGTACATTATCAGATGTAAACATTCAATGAGTGCGTGCATTCGCGGTTGTATACATTATGCAGCATGTATAATACAGGGTAGATACTTTACAGCATAAGGAATGTGTACATTACCTTTTTAATGTATGTGTACACGACTGGGTTTGTGCATACAGTACAGTGCACATTATAGGTTGTGTGTGTATTACAGACAATGTGCAATGTGATCCATGTGTATATTATAGTGGGGATTGTGTACATTACAGTGGGGATTGTGTACATTGTAGAGTGCGCACTTTATTTCATGAGGTGCAATTGGAGCCCTGGCTGAGATTGGATTGAGCTTTCTCATCCATGAGAGAGTTGGGGTGAAATGGATAGCACAGCACATACTCAGCGCTTTAATGTGCTCTTCACCATCCCTGTTGATGGACCCTGAAGAGTTTAAGAGCTGACACTTTAGCAGCTGATCTCAGACTGTGTGTCGGAACCGTCAGGACTATCATTAGAAAGAAAAAAACACAATGAGTACAGCTGTTGTCATAGCCACCAGTGCCGAGAGTGCTCAGAGCTGCTGGTATACCCGACCGAGCTGAGACCTGGTGTATGGGCTGTGCTCCGAGCTGGGCATCTGATCGTGTCTTCTCCTTAGTGGCTCGACACTCAACATGAGTCTGAAACAGAAGTTAAAGCCCGTGAGTATAAATCGTTTAGTTACGTTGCTGAGTTCTTGCTGTGTGCGCTGTTTCTGAGGCTGAGCCTAACTTCAGGCAGAATCCTGTATTTGTCCACATCACAAATGCGAGTATTTGTAGCAACTGCTGCTGGAGCAGCTCTTGCATCTGGGAAATATCAGGGATCCCCAGGAAATGCTGAGGGAATTTGATGCTGTCATCTATGAAGCTCAGAAATAGCTGGAATAATTTTGTGTTTTTCCCATGAGTGATGACGTGGCCAGATTATTCATTCTGCCCTCCTCCTGCAACCCCCCCCGACCCCAATCCAATATCAAACACTTAGTCACAACCCTTGACAGAGAGTTTCAGGCAATTCAACTACAGGGGGCCTCACAGTGCAGTCCAGCTTGAACCAGCATCACCTGCTATAGCATTACTGAGTAATGACTTGGATGACAGATGTGATGCATTCCCCAGTCAAGCAGTCTCCCCAGCCTGGCTGATGTTTTTTTTATTCCTCCTCCCTAATTAGGCCGGTAGCGGTATTACAACGCTTCCAGTCACCATCACTGGAGCAGCTCTCAGAGACCGAGCTTGTCCAGCTGATGCAGGATCGTGGGGCTGATGAATGAGTATGGGATTGTAGCGGTATCTGTTTGCGGTTGTGACAGAGTGAGGGAGGGAACTTTCGGCCAGACTTGCTGCTCCTGATCGCTGTGGGTACACATACCTTATTGTAAACAGGCTTGGGTTCAGCTGTGATGGTCCCAAGGGTCAAATAACCTTCAGGCACCCAACACCTTGGCTCCCCTCTGAATATGCAATGAGGTGCTCGGTATCAGTTGTCAGCATTGGACCTGGAAATTATACCATGTTTTTGAATGCAGTCTCTCCACCTTTGCGTGTGTCTGTCTCTGTCACTCACTCTGAGCCTCTGTGCTTCTTTCACAGGTTCTGTCACTTTCTGTCCCTGAACCTCTCTCTTGTCCTCCAGCTGTCTCTGCCTCTCACTGCCTTGCTCTCGACTTCTCTCTCTCTACTTCTCTCTCTCTCTCTGTCCCTAACATTTCCTGTCTCTCTCTTTCTTCTGTCAGCATGTTGACCTCTCAACATAGCCACGATTCTGTCTGTTCCTTCCCTCTCTCACACTGCCTGTCTCGCTCAGATTCTCTTGCTGCTGTGCTCTCTCAGTGAAACATCAGCAAGGATATTTTCGTCTTCCCTTTGTGCTTATTCGTGTTAACCTTGAGTATTATGTCCTGGTATGTCTCTCTCTGGCAGGCTCTCTCTGCCTCAGAGTCTGTGTCTGTCACTGCTTGAAATGAGGTCTCCTTTATATCGGGGACGCCAGACACAGACTGGGAGACCACTTTGGGGAACACTTCCTCCACCGTCTTTTAATCACCACCCGTTTTAATTCATCTCTCAGTCCTCAACCTGCAGCCGTTTTCCAATAAAACTCAACCTTCTGGTTTCTGTTTAGGCACTTTACAATTTTCAGGCCTCCACACTGAGGTCAACAACTTTATGCTATGAGCTCTATCCACCATTTTGATTTGATTTCTTTAGCCAGACAGTGGTCTTTATGACATGGCGTGTATTTTTGCTGTCAGGCAGAGTGACGGATCATGGCCCGATGTTTTGTCTCATTACGACAACCACTGTCACTCCCTTTGGCTCTCGTTCCATCACATCATCGTCATCGATACCTCCCATCCTCTACTCTATCCCAGACCTTCCCTGATGTTCAACATCACCCTCCTCCAGTTACAAGAATCTAGCCCTCCCTTCAGTCATAAAGTGTCACTTAATGCTGGTCAGGGAAGGCAGGTTTATGATGGGCAGCACGGTGGCTCAGTGGTTAGCACTGCTGCCTCACAGCGCCTGGGACCCAGGTTCGATTCCAGCCTTGGGTGACTGTCTGTGTGGAGTTTGCACATTCTCTCCCGTGTCCGTGTGGGTTTCTTCTGTGCTCAGGTTTCCTTACACAAGTGTGAAGGTTCGGGTGGACTGGCCATGCCAACTTGTTCCATAGTGTTGAAGGATGTATAGGCTGCGTAAATTAGCCATGGGAAATGCAGTAATAGGGGATGGGCCAGTATGGATTCGATGGGCCAAATGGCCTGCTTCCTGAAGTGATTCTATGAATGCTGATTCTTTTTCTGTCCTGCACAGAATCCAGCACATGCTGCTTTGTTACTGTGTTCCCAGAATAGTGTGTTCCTTCAGCTGGTCGCAACTGCTTCAGTCAAATCCCAACCACACCAGGACCTGGCACAGGAATGGAAACAAATATCAATCCATCGTGTCTCGCAATAATCACTGGTTAAAGGTTTTCCTTCTCCTCCTCATGTAGGGGCTGTGAGTAGGAACAGCTGTCTAAAGTTAGCAATGTGCCATCAGTGGGCAGGATCATTGCTTTCCCTCATTACAGTAATTCGCAAGTCAGGCTCAGTCAGAGCCTGGTCCTGTTTCAGGGTAAACATGAGCTCAACAAAAGTTCAATGAGCAGGTCTAACCTTTGTTAGCTCAGTCTGCAGTGACCGTCCGTTCCCCCTTGTCCATGAACAGGAAGGCTCCTTGACCCAGTGTAGTCCTTGATGCGTAGGGACACCCACAGTGCTATTAGATAAGGCGCTCCAGGGTTTTGACCCCGTCACATTAAGGGGCAACAATATGGTTCCAATGGCATGTGACCCAGAAGGGAACCTGGAGGTAGTGGGGCTCCCAGGTATACCGAGGTAACGGAGATCTCGGCTTTGCAAGTGTTGTTGAAGGAGTCTTGGGGAGTCACTGCGGTGCATTTGCAGATGGGATCCACTGCTCCCACTGCCTATCAGTGAGAGAGGGATTACCAACTCGGTGGTGAGATGTTTTCTTGCATGTCACTGGAACCACATTCATGTGCGTCAGTGGGGAGTTTCCCATCGCACTTCTGACTCTTTGTGGATGTAGCGTGGTCAGAATAATTACATTCACATCACAAAGCCCACAGGTCAGGAAACATCCAAGCCCAGGATGGGGCCAACACATCCAGAGAGGGGGAACGAATATTCAGAGATCCCAAAGTTTAAACTCAGTAATCGGAAAAGAAGACTTAGAAAAATTTTGGATAACTTCCAGGACAAGAGCTCAGATTACAGGGCGGTACTCCAGTGCAGTGCTGGGGGAGTGCTGCACTGTGAGAATACAGGGCAGTACTCCAGTGCAGTGCTGAGGGAGTGCTGCACTGTCAGAATGCAGTGCGGTACTCCAGTGCAGTGCTGAGGGAATGCTACACTGTCAGAATACAGGCTGGTACTCCAGTGCAGTGCAGAGGATGAGCTGCACTGTCAGAATACAGGGAGGTACTCCAGTGCAGTGCTGAGGGAGTGCTGCACTGTCCGAGTACAGGGCGGTACTCCAGTGCAGTGCAGAGGGAGTGCTGCACTGTCAGAATACAGGGCAGTACTCCAGCGCAGTGCAGAGGGAGTGCTGCACTGTCAGAATACAGGGAGGTACTCCAGTGCAGTGCTGAGGGAGTGCTGCACTGTCAGATTACAGGGCAGTACTCCAACGCAGTGCAGAGGGAGTGCTGCACTGTCAGAATACAGGGAGGTACTCCAGTGCAGTGCTGAGGGAGTGCTGCACTGTCAGAATACAGGGCAGTACTCCAGTGCAGTGCTGAGGGTGTGCTGCACTGTCAGAATACAGGGTGGTACTCCAGTGCAGTGCTGAGGGAGTGCTGCACTGTCAGAATACAGGGTGATACTCCAGTGCAGTGCTGAGGGAGTGCTGCACTGTCAGAATACAGGGCGATACTCCAGTGCAGTGCTGAGGGAGTGCTGCACTGTCAGGATACTGTGTGGTACTCCAGTGCAGTGCTGAGGGAGTGCTGCACTGTCAGAATGCAGTGCGGTACTCCAGTGCAGTGCTGAGGGAGTGCTGCACTGTCAGAATACAGGGCGGTACTCCACTGCAGTGCTGAGGGAGTGCTGCACTGTCAGAATACAGGGCAGTACTCCAGTGCAGTGGTGAGGGAGTGCTGCACTGTCAGAATACAGGGCAGTACTCCAGTGCAGTCCTGAGGGAGTGCTGCACTGTCAGATTACAGGAAGGTACTCCAGTGCAGTGTTGAGGGAGTGCTGCACTGTCAGATTACAGGGCAGTACTCCAGTGCAGTGCTGAGGGAGTGCTGCACTGTCAGAATGCAGTGTGGTACTCCAGTGCAGTGCTGAGGGAGTGCTGCACTGTCAGAATACAGGGCGGTACTCCACTGCAGTGCTGAGGGAGTGCTGCACTGTCAGAATACAGGGCAGTACTCCAGTGCAGTGGTGAGGGAGTGCTGCACTGTCAGAATACAGGGCAGTACTCCAGTGCAGTCCTGAGGGAGTGCTGCACTGTCAGATTACAGGAAGGTACTCCAGTGCAGTGTTGAGGGAGTGCTGCACTGTCAGATTACAGGGCAGTACTCCAGTGCAGTGCTGAGGGAGTGCTGCACTGTCAGAATGCAGTGCGGTACTCCAGTGCAGTGCTGAGGGAGTGCTGCACTGTCAGAATACAGGGCGGTACTCCACTGCAGTGCTGAGGGAGTGCTGCACTGTCAGAATACAGGGCAGTACTCCAGTGCAGTGGTGAGGGAGTGCTGCACTGTCAGAATACAGGGCGGTACTCCACTGCAGTGCTGAGGGAGTGCTGCACTGTCAGAATACAGGGCAGTACTCCAGTGCAGTGGTGAGGGAGTGCTGCACTGTCAGAATACAGGGCAGTACTCCAGTGCAGTCCTGAGGGAGTGCTGCACTGTTAGATTACAGGAAGGTACTCCAGTGCAGTCCTGAGGGAGTGCTGCACTGTCAGATTACAGGAAGGTACTCCAGTGCAGTGTTGAGGGAGTGCTGCACTGTCAGATTACAGGGCAGTACTCCAGTGCAGTGCTGAGGGAGTGCTGCACTGTTCGAATGCAGTGTGGTACTCCAGTGCAGTGCTGAGGGAGTGCTGCACTGTCAGAATACAGGGCGGTACTCCACTGCAGTGCTGAGGGAGTGCTGCACTGTCAGAATACAGGGCAGTAATCCAGTGCAGTGGTGAGGGAGTGCTGCACTGTCAGAATACAGGGCAGTACTCCAGTGCAGTCCTGAGGGAGTGCTGCACTGTCAGATTACAGGAAGGTACTCCAGTGCAGTGTTGAGGGAGTGCTGCACTGTCAGAATACAGGGCAGTACTCCAGTGCAGTCCTGAGGGAGTGCTGCACTGTCAGATTACAGGAAGGTACTCCAGTGCAGTGTTGAGGGAGTGCTGCACTGTCAGATTACAGGGCAGTACTCCAGTGCAGTGCTGAGGGAGTGCTGCACTGTCAGAATGCAGTGCGGTACTCCAGTGCAGTGCTGAGGGAGTGCTGCACTGTCAGAATACAGGGCGATACTCCAGTGCAGTGCTGAGGGAGTGCTGCACTGTCAGAATACTGTGTGGTACTCCAGTGCAGTGCTGAGGGAGTGCTGCACTGTCAGAATGCAGTGCGGTACTCCAGTGCAGTGCTGAGGGAGTGCTGCACTGTCCGAATACAGGGCGGTACTCCAGTGCAGTGCTGAGGGAGTGCTGCACTGTCAGAATACAGGGCAGTACTCCAGTGCAGTGCTGAGGGAGTGCTGCACTGTCAGAATACAGGGCGGTACTCCAGTGCAGTGGTGAGGGAGTGCTGCACTGTCAGAATACAGGGCAGTACTCCAGTGCAGTGCTGAGGGAGTGCTGCACTGTCAGAATACAGGGCAGTACTCCAGTGCAGTGCTGAGGGAGTGCTGCACTGTCAGAATACAGGGTGATTCTCCAGTGCAGTGGTGAGGGAGTGCTGCACTGTCAGAATACAGGGTGGTACTCCAGTGCAGTGCTGAGGGAGTGCTGCACTGTCAGAATGCAGTGCAGTACTCCAGTGCAGTGCTGAGGGAGTGCTGCACTGTCAGATTACAGGAAGGTACTCCAGTGCAGTGTTGAGGGAGTGCTGCACTGTCAGATTACAGGGCAGTACTCCAGTGCAGTGCTGAGGGAGTGCTGCACTGTCAGAATGCAGTGTGGTACTCCAGTGCAGTGCTGAGGGAGTGCTGCACTGTCAGAATACAGGGCGGTACTCCACTGCAGTGCTGAGGGAGTGCTGCACTGTCAGAATACAGGGCAGTACTCCAGTGCAGTGGTGAGGGAGTGCTGCACTGTCAGAATACAGGGCAGTACTCCAGTGCAGTCCTGAGGGAGTGCTGCACTGTCAGATTACAGGAAGGTACTCCAGTGCAGTGTTGAGGGAGTGCTGCACTGTCAGATTACAGGGCAGTACTCCAGTGCAGTGCTGAGGGAGTGCTGCACTGTCAGAATGCAGTGCGGTACTCCAGTGCAGTGCTGAGGGAGTGCTGCACTGTCAGAATACAGGGCGGTACTCCACTGCAGTGCTGAGGGAGTGCTGCACTGTCAGAATACAGGGCAGTACTCCAGTGCAGTGGTGAGGGAGTGCTGCACTGTCAGAATACAGGGCGGTACTCCACTGCAGTGCTGAGGGAGTGCTGCACTGTCAGAATACAGGGCAGTACTCCAGTGCAGTGGTGAGGGAGTGCTGCACTGTCAGAATACAGGGCAGTACTCCAGTGCAGTCCTGAGGGAGTGCTGCACTGTTAGATTACAGGAAGGTACTCCAGTGCAGTCCTGAGGAGGTGCTGCACTGTCAGATTACAGGAAGGTACTCCAGTGCAGTGTTGAGGGAGTGCTGCACTGTCAGATTACAGGGCAGTACTCCAGTGCAGTGCTGAGGGAGTGCTGCACTGTTCGAATGCAGTGTGGTACTCCAGTGCAGTGCTGAGGGAGTGCTGCACTGTCAGAATACAGGGCGGTACTCCACTGCAGTGCTGAGGGAGTGCTGCACTGTCAGAATACAGGGCAGTAATCCAGTGCAGTGGTGAGGGAGTGCTGCACTGTCAGAATACAGGGCAGTACTCCAGTGCAGTCCTGAGGGAGTGCTGCACTGTCAGATTACAGGAAGGTACTCCAGTGCAGTGTTGAGGGAGTGCTGCACTGTCAGAATACAGGGCAGTACTCCAGTGCAGTCCTGAGGGAGTGCTGCACTGTCAGATTACAGGAAGGTACTCCAGTGCAGTGTTGAGGGAGTGCTGCACTGTCAGATTACAGGGCAGTACTCCAGTGCAGTGCTGAGGGAGTGCTGCACTGTCAGAATGCAGTGCGGTACTCCAGTGCAGTGCTGAGGGAGTGCTGCACTGTCAGAATACAGGGCGATACTCCAGTGCAGTGCTGAGGGAGTGCTGCACTGTCAGAATACTGTGTGGTACTCCAGTGCAGTGCTGAGGGAGTGCTGCACTGTCAGAATGCAGTGCGGTACTCCAGTGCAGTGCTGAGGGAGTGCTGCACTGTCCGAATACAGGGCGGTACTCCAGTGCAGTGCTGAGGGAGTGCTGCACTGTCAGAATACAGGGCAGTACTCCAGTGCAGTGCTGAGGGAGTGCTGCACTGTCAGAATACAGGGCGGTACTCCAGTGCAGTGGTGAGGGAGTGCTGCACTGTCAGAATACAGGGCAGTACTCCAGTGCAGTGCTGAGGGAGTGCTGCACTGTCAGAATACAGGGCAGTACTCCAGTGCAGTGCTGAGGGAGTGCTGCACTGTCAGAATACAGGGTGATTCTCCAGTGCAGTGGTGAGGGAGTGCTGCACTGTCAGAATACAGGGTGGTACTCCAGTGCAGTGCTGAGGGAGTGCTGCACTGTCAGAATGCAGTGCAGTACTCCAGTGCAGTGCTGAGGGAGTGCTGCACTGTCAGATTACAGGAAGGTACTCCAGTGCAGTGTTGAGGGAGTGCTGCACTGTCAGATTACAGGGCAGTACTCCAGTGCAGTGCTGAGGGAGTGCTGCACTGTCAGAATGCAGTGTGGTACTCCAGTGCAGTGCTGAGGGAGTGCTGCACTGTCAGAATACAGGGCGGTACTCCACTGCAGTGCTGAGGGAGTGCTGCACTGTCAGAATACAGGGCAGTACTCCAGTGCAGTGGTGAGGGAGTGCTGCACTGTCAGAATACAGGGCAGTACTCCAGTGCAGTCCTGAGGGAGTGCTGCACTGTCAGATTACAGGAAGGTACTCCAGTGCAGTGTTGAGGGAGTGCTGCACTGTCAGATTACAGTGTGGTACTCCACTGCAGTGCTGAGGGAGTGCTGCACTGTCAGAATACAGTGTGGTACTCCAGTGCAGTGCTGAGGGAGTGCTGCACTGTTCGAATGCAGTGTGGTACTCCAGTGCAGTGCTGAGGGAGTGCTGCACTGTCAGAATACAGGGCGGTACTCCACTGCAGTGCTGAGGGAGTGCTGCACTGTCAGAATACAGGGCAGTAATCCAGTGCAGTGGTGAGGGAGTGCTGCACTGTCAGAATACAGGGCAGTACTCCAGTGCAGTCCTGAGGGAGTGCTGCACTGTCAGATTACAGGAAGGTACTCCAGTGCAGTGTTGAGGGAGTGCTGCACTGTCAGAATACAGGGCAGTACTCCAGTGCAGTCCTGAGGGAGTGCTGCACTGTCAGATTACAGGAAGGTACTCCAGTGCAGTGTTGAGGGAGTGCTGCACTGTCAGATTACAGGGCAGTACTCCAGTGCAGTGCTGAGGGAGTGCTGCACTGTCAGAATGCAGTGCGGTACTCCAGTGCAGTGCTGAGGGAGTGCTGCACTGTCAGAATACAGGGCGATACTCCAGTGCAGTGCTGAGGGAGTGCTGCACTGTCAGAATACTGTGTGGTACTCCAGTGCAGTGCTGAGGGAGTGCTGCACTGTCAGAATGCAGTGCGGTACTCCAGTGCAGTGCTGAGGGAGTGCTGCACTGTCCGAATACAGGGCGGTACTCCAGTGCAGTGCTGAGGGAGTGCTGCACTGTCAGAATACAGGGCAGTACTCCAGTGCAGTGCTGAGGGAGTGCTGCACTGTCAGAATACAGGGCGGTACTCCAGTGCAGTGGTGAGGGAGTGCTGCACTGTCAGAATACAGGGCAGTACTCCAGTGCAGTGCTGAGGGAGTGCTGCACTGTCAGAATACAGGGCAGTACTCCAGTGCAGTGCTGAGGGAGTGCTGCACTGTCAGAATACAGGGTGATTCTCCAGTGCAGTGGTGAGGGAGTGCTGCACTGTCAGAATACAGGGTGGTACTCCAGTGCAGTGCTGAGGGAGTGCTGCACTGTCAGAATGCAGTGCAGTACTCCAGTGCAGTGCTGAGGGAGTGCTGCACTGTCAGATTACAGGAAGGTACTCCAGTGCAGTGTTGAGGGAGTGCTGCACTGTCAGATTACAGGGCAGTACTCCAGTGCAGTGCTGAGGGAGTGCTGCACTGTCAGAATGCAGTGTGGTACTCCAGTGCAGTGCTGAGGGAGTGCTGCACTGTCAGAATACAGGGCGGTACTCCACTGCAGTGCTGAGGGAGTGCTGCACTGTCAGAATACAGGGCAGTACTCCAGTGCAGTGGTGAGGGAGTGCTGCACTGTCAGAATACAGGGCAGTACTCCAGTGCAGTCCTGAGGGAGTGCTGCACTGTCAGATTACAGGAAGGTACTCCAGTGCAGTGTTGAGGGAGTGCTGCACTGTCAGATTACAGGGCAGTACTCCAGTGCAGTGCTGAGGGAGTGCTGCACTGTCAGAATGCAGTGCGGTACTCCAGTGCAGTGCTGAGGGAGTGCTGCACTGTCAGAATACAGGGCGGTACTCCACTGCAGTGCTGAGGGAGTGCTGCACTGTCAGAATACAGGGCAGTACTCCAGTGCAGTGGTGAGGGAGTGCTGCACTGTCAGAATACAGGGCGGTACTCCACTGCAGTGCTGAGGGAGTGCTGCACTGTCAGAATACAGGGCAGTACTCCAGTGCAGTGGTGAGGGAGTGCTGCACTGTCAGAATACAGGGCAGTACTCCAGTGCAGTCCTGAGGGAGTGCTGCACTGTTAGATTACAGGAAGGTACTCCAGTGCAGTCCTGAGGAGGTGCTGCACTGTCAGATTACAGGAAGGTACTCCAGTGCAGTGTTGAGGGAGTGCTGCACTGTCAGATTACAGGGCAGTACTCCAGTGCAGTGCTGAGGGAGTGCTGCACTGTTCGAATGCAGTGTGGTACTCCAGTGCAGTGCTGAGGGAGTGCTGCACTGTCAGAATACAGGGCGGTACTCCACTGCAGTGCTGAGGGAGTGCTGCACTGTCAGAATACAGGGCAGTAATCCAGTGCAGTGGTGAGGGAGTGCTGCACTGTCAGAATACAGGGCAGTACTCCAGTGCAGTCCTGAGGGAGTGCTGCACTGTCAGATTACAGGAAGGTACTCCAGTGCAGTGTTGAGGGAGTGCTGCACTGTCAGAATACAGGGCAGTACTCCAGTGCAGTCCTGAGGGAGTGCTGCACTGTCAGATTACAGGAAGGTACTCCAGTGCAGTGTTGAGGGAGTGCTGCACTGTTAGATTACAGGAAGGTACTCCAGTGCAGTGCTGAGGGAGTGCTGCACTGTCAGAATGCAGTGCGGTACTCCAGTGCAGTGCTGAGGGAGTGCTGCACTGTCAGAATACAGGGCGATACTCCAGTGCAGTGCTGAGGGAGTGCTGCACTGTCAGAATACTGTGTGGTACTCCAGTGCAGTGCTGAGGGAGTGCTGCACTGTCAGAATGCAGTGCGGTACTCCAGTGCAGTGCTGAGGGAGTGCTGCACTGTCCGAATACAGGGCGGTACTCCAGTGCAGTGCTGAGGGAGTGCTGCACTGTCAGAATACAGGGCAGTACTCCAGTGCAGTGCTGAGGGAGTGCTGCACTGTCAGAATACAGGGCGGTACTCCAGTGCAGTGGTGAGGGAGTGCTGCACTGTCAGAATACAGGGCAGTACTCCAGTGCAGTGCTGAGGGAGTGCTGCACTGTCAGAATACAGGGCAGTACTCCAGTGCAGTGCTGAGGGAGTGCTGCACTGTCAGAATACAGGGTGATTCTCCAGTGCAGTGGTGAGGGAGTGCTGCACTGTCAGAATACAGGGTGGTACTCCAGTGCAGTGCTGAGGGAGTGCTGCACTGTCAGAATGCAGTGCAGTACTCCAGTGCAGTGCTGAGGGAGTGCTGCACTGTCAGAATACAGTGTGGTACTCCACTGCAGTGCTGAGGGAGTGCTGCACTGTCAGAATACAGTGTGGTACTCCAGTGCAGTGGTGAGGGAGTGCTGCACTGTTCGTCACTATCCCTGCCGTAGCCAGTGTCACTAAAACAGATGACCTGTTTATTGTTTTGTTGCTGCTTGTGGAAGGTTTCAAATCCCCAAATTCCTTTCTGTGTTTTCTCTGTACAGCCCTGTGGAGTGGCTTCATTGGTTTTGAAGCACTTTGTGATGCCCTGAGATGGTCTTTTGCTGAGTTGGAAATGGAGGTTTGACCTTGAGGATTGGTGTGAAGCTTTGATCCAGTGTTTTGGAAGAACCTATTCCCTTCAGTTGGTGCCTGTGGTTAACCCCAAGGGCAGCACCTGCTGCAATACCCATGACTGAGCCAGTGTGTATCGGGGTGGGGGGTGGCATAATGAACGTGGGCTCTGTCTGGCACACTGAGTGGGGTCAGCTCAGAAACCTGAGTGACACTCCGGCAATCCATGTCGCGGTGAGTGGGACGGTGGTGAAGCAGCTGGGAGATCGACTCAGGCAGTCTGTGCAGACTGAGAGGCAGCAAGCCGGGAAACACAGTGGGGATTATCGAGCGATTTGTGATCATCGACGCTCCTCCCGTTCTCCACAGGTCTCACTGATGTGAAACTAATTGTAGCTGGTCTGGGAGAGTGAGGTGATGGGGGGGCGGGGGCTTGCAGGATCAACAAACCCTGAATGAGGCTTTATTACAGCTCATTCAATGTCCATCTGTGCTGCAGAGCTCTCCAAATGGGACTCTGAAAAATGAAGGGGATGTCTGTAAAGGCTGCTGCTGTTTAAGAAGTACGTACTGTTCCAGATTGTATTCCGTTTTTCCTCTTTGTTCTTTGACTGTGACTGACTCGTTTAAAACGTTGTGTGTTTCCATCTGAAGAAGCGGGAAGTGTGGGGCACAGTGGTTTCACTGTTCAAGACGATTGTAGGATTCAGTCATTTTTGGTTAATTAGATTCCCTACAATGTGGAAACTGGCCCTTCGGCCCAACAAGTCCACACCGACCCGCCGAAGCGCAACCCACCCATACCCCTACATTACCCCTTACCTAACACTACGGGCAATTTAGCATGGCCAATTCACCTGACCCGCATATCTTTGGACTGTGGGAGGAAACCGGAGCACCCGGAGGAAACCCACGCAGACACGGGGAGAACGTGCAAACTCCACACAGTCAGTCGCCTGAGTCGGGAATTGAACCCGGGTCTCAGGCGCTGTGAGGCAGCAGTGCTAACCACTGTGCCACCCACATGTAGGCAGACATGATAAAAGCTGGCAAATTGTTTCCCTGAATGACATTAGGGTTTCACAGGAATCCCTGAGTTAATTTTGGAGCTTGCATGGAACATAGAAGGTTACAGCGTAGTACAGCGTTGTGGGCGGCACAGTGGCACAGTGGTTAGCACTGCTGCCTCACAACGCCGGAGACCCGGGTTCAATTCCCGACTCAGGCGACTGACTGTGTGGAGTTTGCACATTCTCCCCGTGTCTGCATGGGTTTCCTCCGGGTGCTCCGGTTTCCTCCCACAGTCCAAAGATGTGCGGGTCAGGTGAATTGGCCATGCTAGATTGCCCGTAGTGTTAGGTAAAGGGGTAACTGTAGGGGAATGGGTCTGAGTGGGTTGCGCTTCAGAGGGTCGGTGTGGACTTGTTGGGCCAAAGGCCCTGTTTCCCCACTGTAATCTAATCTAATCTAATTACAGGCCCTTCAGCCCTCAATGTTACACCACCCTGTAAAATCATCTGTATTTTACCCATTTAAATGCCCTTAAAGTTGGTGAGTCTACTACTGTTGCAGGTGGTGCATTCCACACTCCTACTACTCTCTGAGTAAAGAAACTACCTCTGACATCTGTCCTATATCTATCACCCCTCAATTTAAAGCTATGTCCTGTCGTATTAGCCATCAACATCCTCGGAAAAAGGCTCTCACTGTCCACCCTATCAATTCCTCTGATCATCTTACATTCTCAAATAGGTCACCCCTCAACCTTCTCTCTAACGAAACCAGCCTCAAGTCCCTCAGCCTTTCCTCACCAGACCTGCCCTGGGATGGAAGCTTCCATTTGATTGGTAAGTTCATTATTTGTTATTTATAGAAATGATCTGGGGGTGAAGTACAAGGCATGATTAGTAAGTTTGCATATGATCCAAAATTAGGAGGTATCGCTGATAGTGAGGAAGGCTCTCAGAAATTACAGAGGGATCTTGATCAGGTGGGCCGAGGATTAGCAAATACAATTCAATACAGAGAAGTGTGAGGTGTTGCACTTTGGAAAGTCAAACCAAGGTAGGACTTCTACAGTAAATACTAAGGTCCTGAGGAGTGCTGTGGAACAGAGGGACCTCAGAATACAAATACATAGTTCACTGAAAGCAGCGTCACAGGTAGACAGGGTGGTGGAAAAGGCATTGAGCATGCTGACCTTCATCGACTGAGGCTCTGAGTGTAGGAGTTGGAACGTTATATTACAGCTGTTTCAGTCATTGGGTACCCGGCACATGGAGTATTGTGCAGTTTTGGTCACTCTGTTATAGGACAGACACAGTTAAACTGAAAAGAGTGCAAAGAAGATTTACGAGGATGTTGCCAGCACGAGTAGGCCTGAGTTATAGGGAGAGGTTGGCCAAGACAGGACGTTATTCCTTGGAATGTAGGAGAGTGAGGGGTGACTTTATTGAGGTGTATAAAATCATGAGGGGCATAGACAGGATGAATGCACACCGTATTTTTCCCAGGGATGGGGAATTGAAAACTGGAGGGATTAGGTTTAAGGTGAGAGGGGAAAGATTTAAGAAGGACCTGAGGGGTAACTTGTTCACTCAGAGAGTGGTGTGGACATGGAATGGGCTGACAGAGTGAGTGGTTGAGGCAGGTACAACAGCAACATTTAAAAAACATTTGGATAGGGACATGGATGGGAAGGGTTTAGAGGAATATGGACCAAATGTGCGCAACTGGAACCACTTGAGCGGGCACCAGGGTCAGCATGGAGCAGGTTGGGCCGAAGGGCCTGTTTCCAAGAGGGCTGGGATGGGGTGGGCTGGGAGGGTCACAGAGCAGGAGGCTGTCTCAGTTTTCAGTGTAATCGCACCTCCTCATGGTTTTCCCAGAGAGAGCGTCATTCTGCTGAGAACAATTATTTCAGCACGGCGCAGGTCAATGAGAAATCATCAGGAGCTGATGAGCAGCGATTTTCTGGTGTAATTGAGATGTTTCTGGGATCAAACAGAATCCCCACAGGCCTGCAGCTTGTTAGGGAACAGACACACACAAAGCAGGTTTAGAAACATATTCAATATCCGAGACCTTCCCCTTCAGCTACATCCTCTCAAGCCCAGCGCCCACAACGGGCAGATCATGTGCAATTTTCACCCAGGCCTGGCATTTCCCACAAGCTGAAGAAGTGACAGCTGCGAGTTGTTCCAGTCTGCTCAGTACACCCTCACAAACACAGCCCCAGTACACCATCACAAACACAGTCCCAGTACACCCTCACAAACACAGCCCCAGTACACCATCACAAACACAGCCCCAGTACACCATCGAGTAAAAAATGAGGTCTGCAGATGCTGGAGATCACAGCTGCAAATGTGTTGCTGGTCAAAGCACAGCAGGTTAGGCAGCATCTCAGGAATAGAGAATTCGACGTTTCGAGCATAAGCCCTTCATCAGGAATAAGAGAGAGAGAGCCAAGCCGGCTGAGATAAAAGGTAGGGAGGAGGGACTAGGGGGAGGGGCGATGGAGGTGGGATAGGTGGAAGGAGATGAAGGGCTTATGCTCGAAACGTCGAATTCTCTATTCCTGAGATGCTGCCTAACCTGCTGTGCTTTGACCAGCAACACATTTGCAGCACCCAGTACACCATCACAAACACAGTCCCAGTACACCCTCACAAACACAGCCCCAGTACACCATCACAAACACAGCCCCAGTAAACCATCACAAACACAGCCCCAATACACACTTACAAACACAGCCCCAGTACACCATCACAAACACAGCCCCAGTACACCATCACAAACACAGCCCCAGTACACCATCACAAACACAGCCCCAATACACACTTACAAACACAGCCCCAGTACACCATCACAAACACAGCCCCAGTACACCATCACAAACACAGCCCCAGTACACACTCACAAACACAGCCCCAGTACACCATCACAAGCACAGTCCCAGTACACGCTCACAAACACAGCCCCAGTACACCATCACAAACACAGCCGCAGTAAACCATCACAAACACAGCCCCAATACACACTTACAAACACAGCCCCAGTACACCATCACAAACACAGCCCCAGTACACACTCACAAACACAGCCCCAGTACACCATCACAAACACAGTCCCAGTACACACTCACAAGCACAGCCCCAGTACACACTCACAAACACAGCCCCAGTATGCCATCACAAACACAGCCCCAGTACACACTCACAAACACAGCCCCAGTACACCATCACAAACACAGCCCCAGTATACCATCTCAAACACAGTCCCAGTACACCATCACAAACACAGTCCCAGGATACCATCTCAAACACAGTCCCAGTACATCATCACAAACACAGTCCCAGGATACCATCACAAACACAGCCACAGTACACACTCACAAACACAGTCCCAGTACACCATCACAAACACAGCCCCAGTACACACTTACAAACACAGTCTCAGTACACCATCACAAACACAGTCCCAGTACAGGCTCACAAACACAGTCCCAGTACACCATCACAAACACAGCCCAGTACACATTCACAAACACAGCCCCAGTACACACTTACAAACACAGTCCCAGTACACCATCACAAACACAGCCACAGTACACCCTCACAAACACAGCCCCAGTACACCATCTCAAACACAGTCCCAGTACACCATCACAAACACAGTCCCAGGATACCATCTCAAACACAGTCCCAGTACACCATCACAAACACAGCCCCAGTACACACTTACAAACACAGTCTCAGTACACCATCACAAACACAGTCCCAGTACAGGCTCACAAACACAGTCCCAGTACACCATCACAAACACAGCCCCAGTACACATTCACAAACACAGCCCCAGTACACACTTACAAACACAGTCCCAGTACACCATCACAAACACAGCCACAGTACACCCTCACAAACACAGCCCCAGTACACCATCTCAAACACAGTCCCAGTACACCATCACAAACACAGTCCCAGGATACCATCTCAAACACAGTCCCAGTACACCATCACAAACACAGTCCCAGTACACCATCACAAACACAGCCACAGGACACACTCACAAACACTGTCCCAGTACACCATCACAAATACAGTCCCAGTACACCATCACAAACACAGCCCCAATACACACTTACAAACACAGTCCCAGTACACCATCACAAACACAGTCCCAGTACAGACTCACAAACACAGCCCCAGTACACCATCTCAAACACAGTCCCAGTACACATTCACAAACACAGTCCCAGGATACCAACTCAAACACAGTCCCAGTACACCATCACAAACACAGCGCCAGTACACCCTCACAAAAACAGCCACAGTACACACTCACAAACACAGTCCCAGTACACACTCACAAACACAGTCCCAGTACACCCTCACAAACACAGTCCTAGTACACCATCACAAACACAGCCCCAGTACACCCTCACAAACACAGCCCCAGTACACCATCACAAACACAGTCCCAGTACACCATCACAAATGCAGTCCCAGGATACCATCACAAACACAGCCACAGTACACACTCACAAACACAGTCCCAGTACACCATCACAAACACAGCCCCAGTACGCTCTCTCAAAAACAGCCACAGTACACACTCACAAACACAGTCCCAGTACACACTCACAAACACAGTCCCAGTACACCATCACAAACACAGTCCCAGTACACACTCACAAGCACAGTCCCAGTACACCATCAGAAACACAGTCCCAGTACACCATCACAAACACAGCCCCAGTACACCCTCACAAACACAGCCCCAGTACATCATCTCAAACACAGTCCCAGTACACCATCGCAAACACAGCCCCAGTACACCATCTCAAACACAGTCCCAGTACACCCTCACAAACACAGTCCCAGTACACACTAACAAACACAGGCCCAGTACACACTCACAAACACAGTCCCAGCACACCATCACAAACACAGTCCCAGTACACCATCACAAACACAGCCCCAGTATACCCGATCAAACACAGCCCTAGTACACCCTCATATACACAGCCCCAGTACATCCTCACAAACTCAGCCCCAGTACACCTGCTGAAACACAGCCCCAGTACACACACTCAAACACAGCACCAGCACACCCGCTCAAGCACAGCCCCAGCACACCTGCTCAAACACAGCCCCAGTACACCCTCACAAACACAGCCCCAGTACACTCACTCAAGCACAGCTCCAGTACACCCTTCCAAACACAGCCCCAGTACGCTCTCACAAACACAGCCCCAATATACCCTCACATACACAGCCCCGTACACCCACACAAGCACAGCCCCAGTACACCCTTCCAAACACAGCCCCACTACACCCTTCCAAACACAGCCACAGTATACCTGCTCAAACACAGCCCCAGTACACTCTTTCAAACACAGCCCCAGTACACCCACTCAAACACAGCCCCAGTACACCCGCTGAAAAAAACCCGAGTACACCCTCACAAACGCAGCCCTAGTACACACTCACAAAAACAGCCCAATACACCCACTCACAAACAGACCCAGTACAGCTACTCAAACAAAGCTGCAGTATACCCGCTGAAACACAGCCCCAGTACCCCCGCTCAAACACTGCCCTAGTACACCCACACAAACACAGCCTCAGTACACACACACAAACACAGTCCCAGTACACACACACAAACACAGCCCCAGTACACCTGCTCAAACACAGCCCCAGTACATCCTCACAAACCCAGTCCCAGTACACCCACTCAAACACAGCCCTCTACACCCATGCAAACACAGCCCCAGTACACCCACTCGACAACGGACCCAGTACACCCACTCAAACACAGCCCCAGTACACCCGCTCAAACACAGCCCCAGTAAACCCACTCAAACACACCCCAGAAAACCCGCTCAAACACAGCCGCAGTATACCCACTCAAACACAGCTCCAGTATACCCTCACAAAACAGCCCCAGTACATCCACTCAAACACAACCCCAGTACACCCACTCAAACACAGCCCTAATACACCCTCACAAACACAGCCCCAGTACACCCACTCAAACACTGCCCCACTACAACCACTCAAACATAGCCCTGTACACCCACTCAAACACAATCCTGTACACCAGCTCAAACACAGCCCCAGTACACCCACTCAAACACAGACCAAGTACACCCACTCAAACACAACTCCTGTACACTCTCACACACACAGCCCCAGTACACTCTTTCAAACACAGCCCCAGTACATCCACTCAAACACAGCCCCAGTACACTCGCTGAAAAAACCCGAGTACACCCTCACAAACGCAACCCTAGTACACACTCACAAAAACAGCCCAGTACACCCACTCAAACAAAGCTGCAGTACATCCGCTCAAACACAGCCCCAGTACACCCTCACAAACACAGCCCCATTACACACACACAAACACAGCCCCAGTACACACACACAAACACAGCCCCAGTACACCCGCTCAAACACAGCCCCAGTACACACACACAAACACAGCCCCAGTACACCCGCTCAAACACAGCCCCAGTACACCTGCTCAAACACAGCCCCACTACACCCACTCAAACACAGCCCCACTACACCCACTCAAACACAGCCCTCTACACCCACTCAAACACAGCCCCAGTACACCCACTCAAACACAGCCCCAGTACACGCATTCAAACACATCCCCAGTACACCCACATAAATACAGCCCCAGTACACCCTCACAAACACAGCCCCAGTACACCTGCTCATCACAGCCCTAATACAGCCTCTCAAACCCAGCCCCAGTACACCCATTCAAAATGAGCACCAGCACACCCACTCAAGTACGGTCGCAGTACACCCACTCAAACACAGCCCCAATACACCTTTTCAAACACAGCCACAGTACACCCACTCAAACAAAGGTCCAGTGCACCCTCACAAACACAGCCCCAGTACACCCGCTCAAAAACTACCCCAGTACACCCACTCAAACACAGCCCCAGTACACCCTCTCAAACACAACCCAAGTGCATACTCACAAGGTCCCAGTACACCCACACAAGCACAGCCCTAGTACACCCTCACAAACACAGCCCCAGTACACCTGCTCAAATACATCCCGGTACACCCATTCAAACACACCCACAGTGCACCCTCACAAACACAGCCCCAGTACCCCCACTCAAACACAGCCCCAGTACACCCGCTCAAATGAAGCCCCAGTACAATCACTCAACAACAGACCCAGTACACCCACTCAAACACAACTACAGTACACCCACTCAAACACAACCCCAGTACACCCTCTCAAACATAGCCCCAGAAACTCTGCTCAAACACAGCCGCAGCATACCTGCTCCAACACAGCCCCAATACAACCTCACAAACATTGCTCCAGTACACCCTCACAAAATAGCCCCAGTGCATCCACTCAAACACAACCCCAGTACACCCACTCAACAACTGACCCAGTACACACACTCAAACACACCCCAGAAAACCCGCTCAAACACAGCCGCAGTATACCTGCTCAAACACAGCCCCAATTCAACCTCACAAACACAGCCCTAGTACATCCACTCAAACACAACCCCAGTACACCCTCACAAACACAGCCCTAGTACACTCACTCAAACACAGCCCCACTACACGCCCACTGTGGGCGGCACGGTGGCACAGTGGTTAGCACTGCTGCCTCACAGCGCCTGAGACCCAGGTTCAATTCCCGACTCAGGCGACTGACTGTGTGGAGTTTGCACGTTCTCCCCGTGTCTGCGTGGGTTTCCTCCGGGTGCTCCGGTTTCCCCCCACAGTCCAAAGATGTGCGGGTCAGGTGAATTGGCCATGCTAAATTGCCCGTAGTGTTAGGTAAGGGGTAAATGTAGGGGTATGGGTGGGTTGCGCTTCGGCGGGTCGGTGTGGACTTGTTGGGCCGAAGGGCCTGTTTCCACACTGTAAGTAATCTAATCTAATCTAATCTAATCTACACCCACTCAAACACAGTCCAGTACACCAGCTCATACAGAGCCCCAGTACACCCACTCAAACACAGTCCAGTACACCAGCTCATACAGAGCCCCAGTACACCCACTCAAACACAGCCCCAGTACTCCCACTCAAACACAGCCCCAGTACACCCACTCAAACACAGCCCCAGTACACCCACTCAAACACAGTCCAGTACACCAGCTCATACAGAGCCCCAGTACACCCACTCAAACACAGTCCAGTACACCAGCTCATACAGAGCCCCAGTACACCCACTCAAACACAGCCCCAGTACTCCCACTCAAACACAGCCCCAGTACACCCACTCAAACACAGCCCCAGTACACCCACTCAAACACAGCTCCACTACACCCACTCTAACACAGTCCAGTACACCAGCTCATACAGAGCCCCAGTACACCCACTCAAACACAGCCCCAGTACTCCCACTCAAACACAGCCCCAGTACACCCACTCAAACACAGCCCCAGTACACCCACTCAAACACAGCTCCACTACACCCACTCTAACACAGCCCCAGTACACCTACTCAAACACAGCCCCAGTACAGTCCCTGTACACCCGCTCTAGCACTGTCTCACCCTCCCATCTCCACACCATCGTTAAGCAGGGAGCAATCCCAAAAGCAGCCCCTTTGTTGGGCACACCTCTGTAATTGCTCGACAGCTCACTCTGCTGCTGAGAAAATACCAGCCCAGTTAACCCGGCTTGTAACAGTTGGGGTTTGGGACAGAATGTGGGTCATGATCCCTGGTGGTAGCAGCAGTAACAGCTCCCTGAAAGCTAGCTGACAGAGGGAGCAGAAACCCTGACACCTGTCAGCCAAGACTCCCTGATCGTAGATTCAATTCAGTTTAAAATCATAGAGAGCACTTTACTCTGTATCTAACCCTGTGCTGTCCATCTCCTGAGAATAGTCGATTGGGACAGTATAGAGGAAGCTTTACTGTCAGTTTAAAAGAGTAGAGGTTGCTGTCGCTGCCCTGAGAGTGTTTTATGATGACCATGAGTACAGCTTCCTTACCCCCATCCTGTGGTTGTTGATGGATCACTGGCTACAACTTAAATGATGTTGTTCAATTTAGTTTGAATCTGATTTATCTTCCTGTAATTCTTCCAGTTTAAATCCTCCCCAGAGGCCTCACATTGTGCAGCTGAATTTTGAGTTTTATTTGCAGCCCAGGTCTGTGGGCTCAGTCTATAGTACCCTACAGTCAGGGGGGTATATGCACTACCTGACTGCATTTTAGGACGATGATATCATATTAATCTGGAATATTGATGTGTTTGGAGAAGTTTGTACAACAGTTCACTGCTGGATGGAATTTTATGCTGCATCTCCCAGCCTGCAACTAGATGCAGAATTACTTTGAGTAATCCATACGTGTAACAGCTGTTCACTGTGTGTACAGGAGGGAGTGCAGGTACCAGATGGATCACATTTACACGGGGGGTGGCTGCTGAGTAGGTGGGCAGCTGGGATCCTGATCCTGATGGAACAGGGCTGCTGGGATCCTGATCCTGATGGAACAGGGCTGCTGGGATCCAGATCCGGATGGAACAGGGCTGCTGGGATCCCGATCCTGATGGAACAGGGCTGCTGAATCATGGATCCTGATGTGGTGGGGCTGTTGAGATTATAAAAAGTAACAAGCTGTGTATCACCACAACCGAGCCACTGCTCCTCACGCGCTTCCAGCAGCACCACCACAGAGAGTGTGTGCAAGGGCATTATTCCTGAATCATCTCCTGAGGTGCAGGAAGGAATATTGAAGGAAGGAGCCCACAGGAAAACCTGTTCTGGAACAACTCACCTGTCATTTTAACACTGTACTGGAACAACACACCTGTCATTTTAACATTGTACTGGAACAACACACCTGTCATTTTAACACTGTACTGGAACAACACACCTGTCATCTTAACACTGTACTGGAACAACACACCTGTTATTTTAACACTATACTGGAACAACACGCCTGACATTTTAACATTGTACTGGAACAACACACCTGTCATTTTAACACTGTACTGGAACAACACGCCTGTCATTTCAACACTGTACTGGAACAACACACCTGTCATTTTAACACTGTACTGGAACAACACACCTGTCATTTTAACATTGTACTGGAACAACACGCCTGTCATTTTAACACTGTACTGGAACAACACACCTGTTATTTTAACACTATACTGGAACAACACGCCTGACATTTTAACATTGTACTGGAACAACACACCTGTCATTATAACACTGTACTGGAACAACACGCCTGTCATTTCAATACTGTACTGG
The DNA here is from genome assembly GCF_020745735.1 of Hemiscyllium ocellatum. Classification (NCBI taxonomy): domain Eukaryota; kingdom Metazoa; phylum Chordata; class Chondrichthyes; order Orectolobiformes; family Hemiscylliidae; genus Hemiscyllium; species Hemiscyllium ocellatum. Next base: position 5,523,951 of record NC_083432.1, on the reverse strand, counting down.
AACAACACACCTGTCATCTTAACACTGTACTGGAACAACAAGCCTGTCATTTTAACATTGTACTGGAACAACACACCTGTCAATTTAACACTGTACTGGAACAACACACCTGTCATTTCAACACTGTACTGGAACAACACACCTGTCATTTTAACATTGTACTGGACCAACACACCCGACATTTTAACACTGTACTGGAACAACACGCCTGTTATTTTAACACTGTACTGGAACAACACACCTGTCATTTCAACACTGTACTGGAAAAACACGCCTGTCATTTTAACATTGTACTGGAACAACACACCTGTCATCTGAACACTATACTGGAACAACACACCTGTCATTTTAACACTGTACTGGAACAAATTGCCTGTTATTTTAACATTGTACTGGAACAACACAACCGTCAATTAAACATTGTACTGGAACAACACGCCTGTCATTTTAACACTGTACTGGAACAACACACCTGTCATCTTAACACTGTACTGGAACAACACGCCTGACATTTTAACATTGTACTGGAACAACACGCCTGTCATTTTAACACTGTACTGGAACAACACGCCTGTTATTTTAACATTGTACTGGAACAACAATCCTAACATTTTAACACTGTACTGGAACAACACGCCTGTTATTTTAACATTGTACTGGAACAACACACCTGTCATTTTAACACTGTACTGGAACAACATGCCTGTTATTTTAACATTGTACTGGAACAACATGCCTGACATTTTAACATTGTACTGGAACAACACACCTGTCATTTTAACTCTGTACTGGAAAACACAACTGTCATTTTAACACTGTACTGGAACAAAACACCTGTCATTTTAACATTGTACTGGAACAACACGCCTGATATTTTAACACTGTACTGGAACAACACACCTGTCATTTTAACACTGTACTGGAACAAAACACCCAACATTTTAACACTGTACTGGAACAACACACCTGTCATTTTAACACTGTACTGGAACAACACACCTGTCATTTTAACATTGTACTGGAACAACACACCATCAATTTAACACTGTACTGGAACAACACACCTGTCATTTAAACACTGTACTGGAACAACACACCTGTCATGTTAACACTGTACTGGAACAACACACCTGTCATTTCAACACTGTACTGGAACAACACGCCTGTCATTTTATCGTTGTACTGGAACAACACACCTGTCATTTTAACACTGCACTGGAACAACACACCTGTCATTTTAACACTGTACTGGAATAACATGCCTGTTATTTTAACATTGTACTGGAACAACACACCTGTCATCATAACATTGTCCTGGAACAACACGCCTGTCATTTTAACATTGTACTGGAACAACACACCTGTCATCTTAACATTGTACTGGAACAACACGCCTGTCATTTTAACATTGTACTGGAACAACACACCTGTCATTTTAACACTGTACTGGAACAACAGGCCTGTCATTTTAACATTTTACTGGAACAACACGCCTGTCACTTTAACATTGTACTGGAACAACACACCTGTCATTTTAACACTGTACTGGAACAACACGCCTGTCATTTTAACACTGTACTGGATCAACACACCTGTCATTTTAACATTGTACTGGAACAACACAACTGTCATTTTAACATTGTACTGGAACAACACGCCTGTCACTTTAACATTGTACTGGAACAACACACCCGACATTTTAACACTGTACTGGAACAACACACCAGTCATCTTAACATTGTACTGGAACAACACGCCTGCCATTTTAACATTGTACTGGAACAACACACCTGTCATCTTAACACTGTACTGGAACAACACACCTGTCATTTTAACATTGTACTGGAACAACACAACTGACATTTTAACATTGCACTGGAACAACACACCTGTCATCTTAACATTGTACTGGAACAACACGCCTGTCATTTAAACATTGTACTGGAACAACACACCCGTCATTTTAACACTGTACTGGAACAACACACCTGTCATTTTAACACTGTACTGGAACAAAACGCCTGTCATTTTAACACTGTACTGGAACAACACAACAGTCATCTTAACATTGTACTGGAACAACACGCCTGTCATTTTAACATTGTTCTGGAACAACACACCTGTCATTTTAACACTGTACTGGAACAACACGCCTGTCATTTTAACACTGTACTGGAACAACACACCTGTCATTTTAACATTGTACTGGAATAACACGCCTGACATTTTAACACTGTACTGGAACAACACACCAGTTATCTTAACATTGTACTGGAACAACACACCTGTCATTTTAACACTGTACTGGAACAACACACCCAACATTTTAACACTGTACTGGAACAACACACCAGTCATTTTAACATTGTACTGGAACAACACGACTGACATTTTAACATTGTACAGGAACAATACAACTGCCATTTTAACATTGTACTTGAACAACACACCTGTCATCTTAACACTGTACTGGAACAACACACCTGTCATTTCAACACTGTACTGGAACAACACACCTGTCATTTTAACACTGTACTGGAACAACACACCTGTCATTTTAACACTGTACTGGAATAACATGCCTGTTATTTTAACATTGTACTGGAACAACACACCTGTCATCATAACATTGTCCTGGAACAACACGCCTGTCATTTTAACATTGTACTGGAACAACACACCTGTCATCTTAACATTGTACTGGAACAACACGCCTGTCATTTTAACATTGTACTGGAACAACACACCTGTCATTTTAACACTGTACTGGAACAACAGGCCTGTCATTTTAACATTTTACTGGAACAACACGCCTGTCACTTTAACATTGTACTGGAACAACACACCTGTCATTTTAACACTGTACTGGAACAACACGCCTGTCATTTTAACACTGTACTGGAACAACACAACTGTCATTTTAACATTGTACTGGAACAACACGCCTGTCACTTTAACATTGTACTGGAACAACACACCCGACATTTTAACACTGTACTGGAACAACACACCAGTCATCTTAACATTGTACTGGAACAACACGCCTGACATTTTAACATTGTACAGGAACAACACAACTGCCATTTTAACATTGTACTGGAACAACACACCTGTCATCTTAACACAGTACTGGAACAACACACCTGTCATTTTAACATTGTACTGGAACAACATGCCTGTTATTTTAACATTGCACTGGAACAACACACCTGTCATCTTAACATTGTACTGGAACAACACGCCTGTCATTTAAACATTGTACTGGAACAACACACCTGTCATTTTAACACTGTACTGGAACAACACACCTGTCATTTTAACACTGTACTGGAACAAAACGCCTGTCATTTTAACACTGTACTGGAACAACACACCAGTCATCTTAACATTGTACTGGAACAACACGCCTGTCATTTTAACATTGTTCTGGAACAACACACTTGTCATTTTAACACTGGACTGGAACAACACGCCTGTCATTTTAACACTGTACTGGAACAACACACCTGTCATTTTAACATTGTACTGGAATAACACGCCTGACATTTTAACACTGTACTGGAACAACACACCAGTTATCTTAACATTGTACTGGAACAACACACCTGTCATTTTAACACTGTACTGGAACAACACACCCAACATTTTAACACTGTACTGGAACAACACACCAGTCATTTTAACATTGTACTGGAACAACACGACTGACATTTTAACATTGTACAGGAACAATACAACTGCCATTTTAACATTGTACTTGAACAACACACCTGTCATTTTAACACTGTACTGGAACAACACACCTGTCATTTTAACACTGTACTGGAACAACATGCCTGTTATTTTAACATTGTACTGGAACAACACACCTGTCATCTTAACATTGTACTGGAACAACACGCCTGTCATTTTAACATTGTACTGGAACAACACACCTGTCATTTTAACACTTTACTGGAACAACACACCTGTCATTTTAACACTGTACTGGAACAAAACGCCTGTCATTTTAACACTGTACTGGAACAACACACCTGTCATCTTAACATTGTACTGGAACAACACGCCTGTCATTTTAACATTGTACTGGAACAACACACCTGTCATTTTAACACTGTACTGGAACAACACGCCTGTCATTTTAACACTGTACTGGAACAACACACCTGTCATTTTAACATTGCACTGGAATAACACGCCTGACATTTTAACACTGTACTGGAACAACACACCCGACATTTTAACACTGTACTGGAACAACACGCCTGACATTTTAACATTGTACAGGAACAACACACCTGTCATTTTGACATTGTACTAGAACAACACACCTGTCATCTTAACACTGTACTGGAACAACACACCTGACATTTTAACACTGTACTGGAACAACACACCTGTCATTTTACCATTATACTGGAACAACACGCCTGTCATTTTAACACTGTACTGGAACAACACACCTGTCATTTTAACACTTTACTGGAACAACATGCCTGACATTTTAACATTGTACAGGAACAACACAACTGTCATTATAACATTGTACTAGAACAACACACCAGTCATCTTAACACTGTACCGGAACAACACACCTGATATTTTAACACTGTACTGGAACAACACACCTGTCATTTTAACATTGTACTGGAACAACACGCCTGTCATTTTAGCACTGTACTGGAACAACACACCTGTTATTTTAACACTATACTGGAACAACACGCCTGACATTTTAACACTGTACTGGAACAACACACCTGTCATTATAACACTGTACTGGAACAACACGCCTGTCATTTCAATACTGTACTGGAACAACACACCTGTCATCTTAACACTGTACTGGAACAACAAGCCTGTCATTTTAACATTGTACTGGAACAACACACCTGTCATTTAACATTGTACTGGAACAACACACCTGTCATTTCAACACTGTACTGGAACAACACACCTGTCATTTTAACATTGTACTGGAACAACACACCTGACATTTTAACACTGTACTGGAACAACACACCTGTCATTTTAACACTGTACTGGAACAACACGCCTGTTATTTTAACACTGTACTGGAACAACACACCTGTCATTTCAACACTGTACTGGAAAAACACGCCTGTCATTTTAACATTGTACTGGAACAACACACCTGTCATCTGAACACTATACTGGAACAACACACCTGTCATTTTAACACTGTACTGGAACAAATTGCCTGTTATTTTAACATTGTACTGGAACAACACAACCGTCAATTAAACATTGTACTGGAACAACACACCTGTCATTTTAACACTGTACTGGAACAACACACCTGTCATCTTAACACTGTACTGGAACAACACGCCTGACATTTTAACATTGTACTGGAACAACACGCCTGTCATTTTAACACTGTACTGGAACAACACGCCTGTTATTTTAACATTGTACTGGAACAACAATCCTAACATTTTAACACTGTACTGGAACAACACGCCTGTTATTTTAACATTGTACTGGAACAACACACCTGTCATTTTAACACTGTACTGGAACAACACGCCTGTCATTTTAACATTGTACTGGAACAACACACCTGTCATTTTAACACTGTACTGGAACAACACGCCTGTTATTTTAACATTGTACTGGAACAACATGCCTGACATTTTAACATTGTACTGGAACAACACACCTGTCATTTTAACACTGTACTGGAAAACACAACTGTCATTTTAACACTGTACTGGAACAACACACCTGTCATTTTAACATTGTACTGGAACAACACGCCTGATATTTTAACACTGTACTGGAAAACACACCTGTTATTTTAACATTGTACTGGAACAACACACCTGTCATTTCAACACTGTACTGGAACAAAACACCTGTCATTTTAACATTGTACTGGAACAACACGCCTGACATTTTAACACTGTACTGGAACAACACACCTGTCATTTTAACACTGTACTGGAACAACACACCTGTCATTTTAACATTGTACTGGAACAACACACCATCAATTTAACACTGTACTGGAACAACACACTTGTCATTTAAACACTGTACTGGAACAACACACCTGTCATTTTAACACTGTACTGGAACAACACACCTGTCATTTCAACACTGTACTGGAACAACACACCTGTCATTTTAACACTGTACTGGAACAACACACCTGTCATTTTAACACTGTACTGGAATAACATGCCTGTTATTTTAACATTGTACTGGAACAACACACCTGTCATCATAACATTGTCCTGGAACAACACGCCTGTCATTTTAACATTGTACTGGAACAACACACCTGTCATCTTAACATTGTACTGGAACAACACGCCTGTCATTTTAACATTGTACTGGAACAACACACCTGTCATTTTAACACTGTACTGGAACAACAGGCCCGTCATTTTAACATTTTACTGGAACAACAGGCCTGTCACTTTAACATTGTACTGGAACAACACACCTGTCATTTTAACACTGTACTGGAACAACACACCTGTCATTTTAACACTGTACTGGAACAACACAACTGTCATTTTAACATTGTACTGGAACAACACGCCTGTCACTTTAACATTATACTGGAACAACACACCCGACATTTTAACACTGTACTGGAACAACACACCAGTCATCTTAACATTGTACTGGAACAACACGCCTGACATTTTAACATTGTACAGGAACAACATGCCTGTTATTTTAACATTGCACTGGAACAACACACCTGTCATCTTAACATTGTACTGGAACAACACGCCTGTCATTTTAACATTGCACTGGAACAACACACCTGTCATTTTAACACTGTACTGGAACAACACACCTGTCATTTTAACACTGTACTGGAACAAAACGCCTGTCATTTTAACACTGTACTGGAATAACACGCCTGACATTTTAACATTGTTCTGGAACAACACACCTGTCATTTTAACACTGTACTGGAACAACACGCCTGTCATTTTAACACTGTACTGGAACAACACACCTGTCATTTTAACATTGTACTGGAATAACACGCCTGACATTTTAACACTGTACTGGAACAACACACCAGTTATCTTAACATTGTACTGGAACAACACACCTGTCATTTTAACACTGTACTGGAACAACACACCCAACATTTTAACACTGTACTGGAACAACACACCAGTCATTTTAACATTGTACTGGAACAACACAACTGACATTTTAACATTGTACAGGAACAATACAACTGCCATTTAAACATTGTACTTGAACAACACACCTGTCATCTTAACACTGTACTGGAACAACACACCTGTCATTTTAACACTGTACTGGAACAACACGCCTGTTATTTTAACATTGTACTGGAACAACACACCTGTCATCTTAACATTGTACTGGAACAACACACCTGTCATTTTAACATTGTACTGGAACAACACACCTGTCATTTTAACACTGTACTGGAACAACACACCTGTCATTTTAACACTGTACTGGAACAAAACGCCTGTCATTTTAACACTGTACTGGAACAACACACCAGTCATCTTAACATTGTACTGGAACAACACGCCTGTCATTTTAACATTGTACTGGAACAACACACCTGTCATTTTAACACTGTACTGGAACAACACGCCTGTCATTTTAACACTGTACTGGAACAACACACCTGTCATTTTAACATTGCACTGGAATAACACGCCTGACATTTTAACACTGTACTGGAACAACACACCCGACATTTTAACACTGTACTGGAACAACACGCCTGACATTTTAACATTGTACAGGAACAACACACCTGTCATTTTAACATTGTACTAGAACAACACACCTGTCATCTGAACACTGTACTGGAACAACACACCTGACATTTTTACACTGTACTGGAACAACACACCTGTCATTTTACCATTATACTGGAACAACACGCCTGTCATTTTAACACTGTACTGGAACAACACACCTGTCATTTTAACACTGTACTGGAACAACACCACCTGTCATTTTAACATTGTACTGGAACAACACGCCTGTCATTTTAACATTGTACTGGAACAACAGACCCAACATTTTAACACTGTACTGGAACAACACACCAGTCATTTTAACATTGTACTGGAACAACACGACTGACATTTTAACATTGTACAGGAACAATACAACTGCCATTTTAACATTGTACTTGAACAACACACCTGTCATCTTAACACTGTACTGGAACAACACACCTGTCATTTTAACACTGTACTGGAACAACACACCTGACATTTTAACACTGTACTGGAACAACATGCCTGTTATTTTAACATTGTACTGGAACAACACACCTGTCATCTTAACATTGTACTGGAACAACACGCCTGTCATTTTAACATTGTACTGGAACAACACACCTGTCATTTTAACACTGTACTGGAACAACACACCTGTCATTTTAACACTGTACTGGAACAAAACGCCTGTCATTTTAACACTGTACCCCAACAACACACCAGTCATCTGAACATTGTACTGGAACAACACGCCTGTCATTTTAACATTGTACTGGAACAACACACCTGTCATTTTAACACTGTACTGGAACAACACGCCTGTCATTTTAACACTGTACTGGAACAACACACCTGTCATTTTAACATTGCACTGGAATAACATGCCTGACATTTTAACACTGTACTGGAACAACACGCCTGACATTTTAACATTGTACAGGAACAACACACCTGTCATTTTAACATTGTACTAGAACAACACACCTGTCATCTTAACACTGTACTGGAACAACACACCTGACATTTTAACACTGTACTGGAACAACACACCTGTCATTTTACCATTATACTGGAACAACACGCCTGTCATTTTAACACTGTACTGGAACAACACACCTGTCATTTTAACACTGTACTGGAACAACACACCCGACATTTTAACACTGTACTGGAATAACACGCCTGACATTTTAACACTGTACTGGAACAACACACCAGTTATCTTAACATTGTACTGGAACAACACACCTGTCATTTTAACACTGTACTGGAACAACACACCCAACATTTTAACACTGTACTGGAACAACACACCAGTCATTTTAACATTGTACTGGAACAACACAACTGACATTTTAACATTGTACAGGAACAATACAACTGCCATTTAAACATTGTACTTGAACAACACACCTGTCATCTTAACACTGTACTGGAACAACACACCTGTCATTTTAACACTGTACTGGAACAACACGCCTGTTATTTTAACATTGTACTGGAACAACACACCTGTCATCTTAACATTGTACTGGAACAACACACCTGTCATTTTAACATTGTACTGGAACAACACACCTGTCATTTTAACACTGTACTGGAACAACACACCTGTCATTTTAACACTGTACTGGAACAAAACGCCTGTCATTTTAACACTGTACTGGAACAACACACCAGTCATCTTAACATTGTACTGGAACAACACGCCTGTCATTTTAACATTGTACTGGAACAACACACCTGTCATTTTAACACTGTACTGGAACAACACGCCTGTCATTTTAACACTGTACTGGAACAACACACCTGTCATTTTAACATTGCACTGGAATAACACGCCTGACATTTTAACACTGTACTGGAACAACACACCCGACATTTTAACACTGTACTGGAACAACACGCCTGACATTTTAACATTGTACAGGAACAACACACCTGTCATTTTAACATTGTACTAGAACAACACACCTGTCATCTGAACACTGTACTGGAACAACACACCTGACATTTTTACACTGTACTGGAACAACACACCTGTCATTTTACCATTATACTGGAACAACACGCCTGTCATTTTAACACTGTACTGGAACAACACACCTGTCATTTTAACACTGTACTGGAACAACATGCCTGACATTTTAACATTGTACAGGAACAACACAACTGTCATTATAACATTGTACTAGAACAACACACCAGTCATCTTAACACTGTACCGGAACAACACACCTGATATTTTAACATTATACTGGAACAACACGCCTGTCATTTTAACACTGTACGGGAACAACACACCTGTCATTTTAACATTGTACTGGAACAACACACCTGTCATTTTAACATTGTACTGGAACAACACGCCTGTCATTTTAACACTGTACTGGAACAACACACCTGTCATTTTAACACTGTACTGGAACAACACACCTGACATTTTAACATTATACTGGAACAACACGCCTGTCATTTTAACACTGTACGGGAACAACACACCTGTCATTTTAACATTGTACTGGAACAACACACCTGTCATTTTAACATTGTACTGGAACAACACGCCTGTCATTTTAACACTGTACTGGAACAACACACCTGTCATTTTAACATTGTACTGGAACAACACGCCTGTCATTTTAACACTGTACTGGAACAACACACCTGTCATTTTAACATTGTACTGGAACAACACGCCTGTCAATTTAACACTGTACTGGAACAACACAACTGTCATTTTAATATTGTACTGGAGCAACACGCCTGTCATTTTAACACTGTACTGGAACAACACACCTGTCATTTTAACATTGTACTGCAACAACACACTTGTCATTTTAACACTGTACTGGAACAACACGGCTGTCAGTTTAACATTGTACTGGAACAACACACCTGTCATTTTAACATTGTACTGGAGCAGCACGCCTGTCATTTTAACATTGTACTGGAACAACACACCTGTCATTTTAACATTGTACTGGAACAACACGCCTGTCATTTTAACATTGTACTGGAACAACAGACCCAACATTTTAACACTGTACTGGAACAACACACCAGTCATTTTAACATTGTACTGGAACAACACGACTGACATTTTAACATTGTACAGGAACAATACAACTGCCATTTTAACATTGTACTTGAACAACACACCTGTCATCTTAACACTGTACTGGAACAACACACCTGTCATTTTAACACTGTACTGGAACAACACACCTGACATTTTAACACTGTACTGGAACAACACACCTGTCATTTTAACATTGTACTGGAGCAGCACGCCTGTCATTTTAACATTGTACTGGAACAACACCACCTGTCATTTTAACATTGTACTGGAACAACACGCCTGTCATTTTAACATTGTACTGGAACAACAGACCCAACATTTTAACACTGTACTGGAACAACACACCAGTCATTTTAACATTGTACTGGAACAACACGACTGACATTTTAACATTGTACAGGAACAATACAACTGCCATTTTAACATTGTACTTGAACAACACACCTGTCATCTTAACACTGTACTGGAACAACACACCTGTCATTTTAACACTGTACTGGAACAACACACCTGACATTTTAACACTGTACTGGAACAACATGCCTGTTATTTTAACATTGTACTGGAACAACACACCTGTCATCTTAACATTGTACTGGAACAACACGCCTGTCATTTTAACATTGTACTGGAACAACACACCTGTCATTTTAACACTGTACTGGAACAACACACCTGTCATTTTAACACTGTACTGGAACAAAACGCCTGTCATTTTAACACTGTACTGGAACAACACACCAGTCATCTGAACATTGTACTGGAACAACACGCCTGTCATTTTAACATTGTACTGGAACAACACACCTGTCATTTTAACACTGTACTGGAACAACACGCCTGTCATTTTAACACTGTACTGGAACAACACACCTGTCATTTTAACATTGCACTGGAATAACATGCCTGACATTTTAACACTGTACTGGAACAACACGCCTGACATTTTAACATTGTACAGGAACAACACACCTGTCATTTTAACATTGTACTAGAACAACACACCTGTCATCTTAACACTGTACTGGAACAACACACCTGACATTTTAACACTGTACTGGAACAACACACCTGTCATTTTACCATTATACTGGAACAACACGCCTGTCATTTTAACACTGTACTGGAACAACACACCTGTCATTTTAACATTGTACAGGAACAACACAACTGTCATTTTAACATTGTACTAGAACAACACGCCTGTCATTTTAACATTGTACTGGAACAACACACCTGTCATTTTAACACTGTACTGGAACAACACGCCTGACATTTCAACACTGTACTGGAACAACACACCTGTCATTTTAACACTGTATTGGAACAACACACCCAACATTTTAATACTGTATGGAACAACACGAGTGTCATTTTAACATTGTACTGGAACAACACGCCTGTCATTTTAACACTGTACTGGAACAACACACGTGTCATTTTATCATTGTACTGGAACAACACGCCTGTCATTTTAACACTGTACTTGAACAACACACCTGACATTTTAACACTGTACTGGAACAACACACCTGTCGTTTTAACACTGTACTGGAACAACACCCCTGACATTTTAACATTGTACTGGAACAACACACCTGTCATTTTAACACTGTACTGGAACAACACACCTGTCATTTTAACATTGTACTGGAACAACACACCTGTCATTTTAACACTGTACTGGAACAACACACCTGACATTTTAACATTGTACTGGAACAACACACCTGTCATTTTAACATTGTACTGGAACAACGCACCTGTCATTTTTACACTGTACTGGAACAACACACCTGTCATTTTAAGAGTGTACTGGAACAACACACCTGACATTTTAACACTGTACTGGAACAACACACCTGTCATTTTAACATTGTACTGAAACAACACACCCGACATTTTAACTCTGTACTGGAACAACTTACCCGACAATTTAACACTGTACTGGAACAACACACCAGTCATCTTAACATTGTACTGGAACAACACGCCTGTCATTTTAACATTGTTCAGGAACAACACACCTGGCATTTTAACACTGTACTGGAACAACACGCCTGTCATTTTAACACTGTACTGGAACAACACACCTGTCATTTTAACATTGTACTGGAATAACACGCCTGACATTTTAACACTGTACTGGAACAACACACCAGTTATCTTAACATTGTACTGGAACAACACACCTGTCATTTTAACACTGTACTGGAACAACACACCCAACATTTTAACACTGTACTGGAACAACACACCAGTCATTTTAACATTGTACTGGAACAATACAACTGACATTTTAACATTGTACAGGAACAATACAACTGCCATTTAAACATTGTACTTGAACAACACACCTGTCATCTTAACACTGTACTGGAACAACACACCTGTCATTTTAACACTGTACTGGAACAACACGCCTGTTATTTTAACATTGTACTGGAACAACACACCTGTCATCTTAACATTGTACTGGAACAACACACCTGTCATTTTAACATTGTACTGGAACAACACACCTGTCATTTTAACACTGTACTGGAACAACACACCTGTCATTTTAACACTGTACTGGAACAAAACGCCTGTCATTTTAACACTGTACTGGAACAACACACCAGTCATCTTAACATTGTACTGGAACAACACGCCTGTCATTTTAACATTGTACTGGAACAACACACCTGTCATTTTAACACTGTACTGGAACAACACGCCTGTCATTTTAACACTGTACTGGAACAACACACCTGTCATTTTAACATTGCACTGGAATAACACGCCTGACATTTTAACACTGTACTGGAACAACACACCTGACATTTTTACACTGTACTGGAACAACACGCCTGACATTTTAACATTGTACAGGAACAACACACCTGTCATTTTAACATTGTACTAGAACAACACACCTGTCATTTTAACACTGTACTGGAACAACATGCCTGACATTTTAACATTGTACAGGAACAACACAACTGTCATTATAACATTGTACTAGAACAACACACCAGTCATCTTAACACTGTACCGGAACAACACACCTGATATTTTAACACTGTACTGGAACAACACACCTGACATTTTAACATTATACTGGAACAACACGCCTGTCATTTTAACACTGTACGGGAACAACACACCTGTCATTTTAACATTGTACTGGAACAACACACCTGTCATTTTAACATTGTACTGGAACAACACGCCTGTCATTTTAACACTGTACTGGAACAACACACCTGTCATTTTAACATTGTACTGAAACAACACGCCTGTCATTTTAACACTGTACTGGAACAACACACCTGTCATTTTAACATTGTACTGGAACAACACGCCTGTCAATTTAACACTGTACTGGAACAACACAACTGTCATTTTAATATTGTACTGGAGCAACACGCCTGTCATTTTAACACTGTACTGGAACAACACACCTGTCATTTTAACATTGTACTGCAACAACACACTTGTCATTTTAACACTGTACTGGAACAACACGGCTGTCAGTTTAACATTGTACTGGAACAACACACCTGTCATTTTAACATTGTACTGGAGCAGCACGCCTGTCATTTTAACATTGTACTGGAACAACACACCTGTCATTTTAACATTGTACTGGAACAACACGCCTGTCATTTTAACATTGTACTGGAACAACAGACCCAACATTTTAACACTGTACTGGAACAACACACCAGTCATTTTAACATTGTACTGGAACAACACGACTGACATTTTAACATTGTACAGGAACAATACAACTGCCATTTTAACATTGTACTTGAACAACACACCTGTCATCTTAACACTGTACTGGAACAACACACCTGTCATTTTAACACTGTACTGGAACAACACACCTGACATTTTAACACTGTACTGGAACAACATGCCTGTTATTTTAACATTGTACTGGAACAACACACCTGTCATCTTAACATTGTACTGGAACAACACGCCTGTCATTTTAACATTGTACTGGAACAACACACCTGTCATTTTAACACTGTACTGGAACAACACACCTGTCATTTTAACATTGTACTGGAACAAAACGCCTGTCATTTTAACACTGTACTGGAACAACACACCAGTCATCTGAACATTGTACTGGAACAACACGCCTGTCATTTTAACATTGTACTGGAACAACACACCTGTCATTTTAACACTGTACTGGAACAACACGCCTGTCATTTTAACACTGTACTGGAGCAACACACCTGTCATTTTAACATTGCACTGGAATAACATGCCTGACATTTTAACACTGTACTGGAACAACACGCCTGACATTTTAACATTGTACAGGAACAACACACCTGTCATTTTAACATTGTACTAGAACAACACACCTGTCATCTTAACACTGTACTGGAACAACACACCTGACATTTTAACACTGTACTGGAACAACACACCTGTCATTTTACCATTATACTGGAACAACACGCCTGTCATTTTAACACTGTACTGGAACAACACACCTGTCATTTTAACACTGTACTGGAACAACACACCCGACATTTTAACACTGTACTGGAACAACACGCCTGACATTTTAACATTGTACAGGAACAACACAACTGTCATTTTAACATTGTACTAGAACAACACGCCTGTCATTTTAACATTGTACTGGAACAACACACCTGTCATTTTAACACTGTACTGGAACAACACGCCTGACATTTCAACACTGTACTGGAACAACACACCTGTCATTTTAACACTGTATTGGAACAACACACCCAACATTTTAATACTGTATGGAACAACACGAGTGTCATTTTAACATTGTACTGGAACAACACGCCTGTCATTTTAACACTGTACTGGAACAACACACGTGTCATTTTATCATTGTACTGGAACAACACGCCTGTCATTTTAACACTGTACTTGAACAACACACCTGACATTTTAACACTGTACTGGAACAACACACCTGTCGTTTTAACACTGTACTGGAACAACACCCCTGACATTTTAACATTGTACTGGAACAACACACCTGTCATTTTAACACTGTACTGGAACAACACACCTGTCATTTTAACATTGTACTGGAACAACACACCTGTCATTTTAGCATTGTACTGGAACAACGCACCTGTCATTTTTACACTGTACTGGAACAACACACCTGTCATTTTAAGAGTGTACTGGAACAACACACCTGACATTTTAACACTGTACTGGAACAACACACCTGTCATTTTAACATTGTACTGAAACAACACACCCGACATTTTAACTCTGTACTGGAACAACTTACCCGACAATTTAACACTGTACTGGAACAACACACCAGTCATCTTAACATTGTACTGGAACAACACGCCTGTCATTTTAACATTGTACTGGAACAACACACCTGTCAATTTAACACTGTACTGGAACAACACACCTGTCATTTTAACAATGTACTGGAACAACACACCTGTCATTTTAACATTGCACTGGAATAACACGCCTGACATTTTAACGCTGTACTGGAACAACACACCCGACATTTTAACACTGTACTGGAACAACACGCCTGACATTTTAACATTGTACAGGAACAACTCACCTGTCATTTTAACATTGTACTAGAACAACACACCTGTCATCTTAACACTGTACTGGAACAACACACCTGACATTTTAACACTGTACTGGAACAACACACCTGTCATTTTAACATTGTACTGGAACAACACACCTGTAATTTTAACACAGTACTGGAAGAACACACCCGACATTTTAACATTGTACTGGAACAACACACCTGTCATTTTAACACTGTACTGGAACAACACACCCGACATTTTAACATTGTACTGGAACAACACACCTGTCATTTTAACACTGTACTGGAACAACACACCCGACATTTTAACATTGTACTGGAACAACACACCTGTCATTTTAACACTGTACTGGAACAACACACCCGACATTTATACATTGTACTGGAACAACACACCTGTCATTTTAACATTATACTGGAACAACACGCCTGTCATTTTAACACTGTACTGTAATGACACACCTGACATTTTAACATTGTACTGGAACAACACACCCGACATTTTAACACTGTACTGGAACAACACGCCCGACATTTTAACATTGTACTGGAACAACACACCCGACATTTTAACACTGTACTGGAACAACACGCCCGACATTTTAACATTGTACTGGAACAACACACCTGTCATTTTAACACTGTACTGGAACAACACCCCTGACATTTTAACATTGTACTGGAACAACACACCTGTCATTTTAACACTGTACTGGAACAACACACCTGTCATTTTAACATTGTACTGGAACAACACACCCGACAATTTAACACTGTACTGGAACAACACAACTGTCATGTTAACACTGTACTGGAACAACACACCTGTCATTTTTACACTGTACTGGAACAACACACCTGTCATTTTAACATTGTACTGGAACAACACACCTGTCATTTTAACACTGTACTGGAACAACACGCCAGGCATTTTAACACTGTACTGGAACAACACACCTGTCATTTTAACATTGTGCTGGAACAACACACCTGTCATTTTAATACTGTATGGAAAAACACGAGTGTCAGTTTAACATTGTCCTGGAACAACACGCCTGTCATTTTAACACTGTACTGGAACAACACACGTGTCATTTTAACATTGTACTGGAACAACACGCCTGTCATTTTAACACTGTACTTGAACAACACACCTGACATTTTAACACTGTACTGGAACAACACACCTGTCGTTTTAACACTGTACTGGAACAACACACCTGTCATTTTAACATTGTACTGGATCAACACACCTGTCATTTTAACACTGTGCTGGAACAACACACCTGTCATTTTAACACTGTACTGGAACAACACACCGGTCATTTTAACATTATACTGGAACAATACACCTGTCATTTTAACATTGTACTGGAACAACACGCCTGTCATTTTAACATTGTACTGGAACACCACACCCGACACTTTAACATTGTACTGGAACAACACACCTGTCATTTTAACATTGTACTGGAACAACACACCTGACATTGTAACATTGTACTGGAACAACACACATGTCATTTTAACATTGTACTGGAACAACACATCTGTCATTGTAACATTGTACTGGAACAACACACCTGTCATTTTAACATTGTACTGGAACAACACACCTGACATTTTAACAGTGTACTGGAACAACACACCTGTCATTTTAACATTGTACTGGAACAACACACCTGTCATTTTAACACTGTACTGGAACAACACACCTGACCTTTTAACAGTGTATTGGAACAACACACCTGTCATTTTAACACTGTACTGGAACAACACACCCGACATTTTAACACTGTACTGGAACAACACACCCGACATTTTAACATTGTACTGGAACAACACACGTGTCATTTTAACATTGTACTGGAACAACACACCCGACATTTTAACACTGTATTGGAACAACACACCCGACATTTTAACATTGTACTGGAACAACACACGTGTCATTTTAACATTGTCCTGGAACAACACACCCGACATGTTAACACTGTACTGGAACAACACACCCGACATTTTAACATTGTACTGGAACAACACACCTGTCATTTTAACATTGTCCTGGAACAACACACCCGACATTTTAACATTGTACTGGAACAACACAGCCGACATTTTAACATTGTGCTGGAACAACACACCTGACATTTTAACACTGTACTGGAACAACACACCCGACATTTTAACATTGTACTGGAACAACACACCTGTCATTTTAACATTGTACTGGAACAACACACCCGACATTTTAACACTGTACTGGAACAACACACCCGACATTTTAACACTGTACTGGAACAACACACCTGACATTTTAACACTGTACTGGAACAACACACCCGACATTTTAACACTGTACTGGAACAATACGCCTGTCATTTTAACATTGTACAGGAACAACACAACTGTCATTTTAACATTGTACTAGAACAACACACCAGTCATTTTAACACTGTACTTGAACAACACACCTGACATTTTAACATTGTACTGGAACAACACACCTGTCATTTTAACACTGTAATGGAACAACACGCCTGTCATTTTAACATTGTACTGGAACAACACACCTGTCATTTTAACACTGTACTGGAACAACACGCCTGACATTTCAACACTGTACTGGAACAACACACCTGTCATTTTAACATTGTACTGGAACAACACACCTGTCATTTTAATACTGTATGGAACAACACGAGTGTCATTTTAACATTGTACTGGAACAACACGCCTGTCATTTTAACACTGTACTGGAACAACACACATGTCATTTTAACATTGTACTGGAACAACACGCCTGTCATTTTAACACTGTACTTGAACAACACACCGGTCATTTTAACACTGTACTGGAACAATACACCTGTCATTTTAACATTGTACTGGAACAACACGCCTGTCATTTTAACATTGTCCTGGAACAACACACCTGACATTGTAACATTGTACTGGAACAACACACCTGTCATTTTAACATTGCACTGAAACAACACACCTGTCATTTTAACATTGTACTGGAACAACACACCTGACATTTTAACAGTGTACTGGAACAACACACCTGTCATTTTAACATTGTACTGGAACAACACACCCGACATTTTAACACTGTACTGGAACAACACACCCGACATTTTAACACTGTATTGGAACAACACACCCGACATTTTAACATTGTACTGGAACAACACACGTGTCATTTTAACATTGTACTGGAACAACACACCCGACATTTTAACACTGTATTGGAACAACACACCCGACATTTTAACATTGTACTGGAACAACACACGTGTCATTTTAACATTGTCCTGGAACAACACACCCGACATGTTAACACTGTACTGGAACAACACACCCGACATTTTAACATTGTACTGGAACAACACACCTGTCATTTTAACATTGTCCAGGAACATCACACCCGACATTTTAACATTGTACTGGAACAACACAGCCGACATTTTAACATTGTGTTGGAACAACACACCTGACATTTTAACACTGTACTGGAACAACACACCCGACATTTTAACATTGTACTGGAACAACACACCTGTCATTTTAACATTGTACTGGAACAACAAACCTGTCATTTTAACATTGTACTGGAACAACACACCCGACATTTTAACACTGTACTGGATCAACACACCCGACATTTTAACACTGTACTGGAACAACACACCTGACATTTTAACACTGTACTGGAACAACACACCTGTCATATTAACATTGTACTGGAACAACAAACCTGTCATTTTAACATTGTACTGGAACAACACACCCGACATTTTAACACTGTACTGGAACAACACACCCGACATTTTAACACTGTACTGGAACAACACACCTGTCATTTTAACATTGTACTGGAACAACAAACCTGTCATTTTAACATTGTACTGGAACAACACACCCGACATTTTAACACTGTACTTGAACAACACACCCGACATTTTAACACTGTACTGGAACAACACACCCGACATTTTAACATTGTACTGGAACAACACACCTGTCATTTTAACATTGTACTGGAACAACACACCTGTCATTTTAACATTGTACTGGAACAACACACCCGACATTTTAACACTGTACTGGAACAACACACCCGACATTTTAACACTGTACTGGAACAACACACCTGACATTTTAACACTGTACTGGAAGAACACACCCGACATTTTAACACTGTACTGGAACAATACGCCTGTCATTTTAACACTGTACTGGAACAACACACCCGACATTTTATCATCGTACTGGAACAACACAACCGACATTTCAACACTGTACTGGAACAACACACCCGACATTTTAACATTGTACTGGAACAACACACCTGTCATTTTAACATTGTACTGGAACAACACACCCGACATTTTAACATTGCACTGGAACAACACACCTGACATTTTAACATTGTACTGGAACAACACACCTGTCATTTTAACATTGTACTGGAACAACACACCTGACATTTTAACATTGTACTTGAACAACACACCCGACATTTTAACATTGTACTGGAACAACACACCCGACATTTTAACATTGTACTGGAACAACACACCTGACATTTTAACACAGGACTGGAACAACACCCCCGACATTTTAACATTGTACTGGAACAACACACCTGTCATGTTAACACTGTACTGGAACAACACACCTGTCATTTTAACATTGTACTGTAACAACACACCTGTCATTTTAACACTGTACTGGAACAACACACCTGACATTTTAACATTGTACTGGAACAACACACCCGACATTTTAACATTGAACTGGAACAACGCACCCGACATTGTAACACTATACTGGAACAACACACCCGACATTTTAACATTGTACTGCAACAACACACCCGACATTTTAACATTGTACTGGAACAACACACCCGACATTTTAACACTGTACTGGAACAACACACGCAACATTTTAACACTGTACTGGAACAACACACCCGACATTTTAACACTGTACTGGAACAACACACGCAACATTTTAACATTGTACTGGAACAACACACCTGTCATTTTAACATTGTACTGGAACAACACACCCGACATTGTAACACTGTACTGGAACAACACACCTGTCATTTTAACATTGTACTGGAACAACACACCCGACATTTTAACTCTGTACTGGAACAACACACCGGACAATTTAACACTGTACTGGAACAACACACCCGACATTTTAACATTGTACTGGAACAACACGCCTGTCATTTTAACACTGTACTGGAACAACACACCTGTCATTTTAACATTGCAATGGAATAACACGCCTGACATTTTAACACTGTGCTGGAACAACACACCCGATATTTTAACACTGTACTGGAACAACACTCCTGACATTTTAACATTGTACAGGAACAACACACTTGTCATTTTAACATTGTACTAGAACAACACACCTGTCATCTTAACACTGTACTGGAACAACACACCTGACATTTTAACACTGTACTGGAACAACACACCTGTCATTTTACCATTATACTGGAACAACACGCCTGTCATTTTAACACTGTACTGGAACAACACACCTGTCATTTTAACACTGTACTGGAACAACACACCCGACATTTTAACACTGTACTGGAACAACACGCCTGACATTTTAACATTGTACAGGAACAACACAGCTGTCATTTTAACATTGTACTAGAACAACACACCAGTCATCTTAACACTGTACTTGAACAACACACCTGTCATTTTAACATTGTACTGGAACAACACACCTGTCATTTTAACACTGTAATGGAACAACACGCCTGTCATTTTAACATTGTACTGTAACAACACACCTGTCATTTTAACACTGTACTGGAACAACACGCCTGACATTTCAACACTGTACTGGAACAACACACCTGTCATTTTAACATTGCGCTGGAACAACACACCTGTCATTTTAATACTGTATGGAACAACACGAGTGTCATTTTAACATTGTACTGGAACAACACGCCTGTCATTTTAACACTGTACTTGAACAACACACCTGACATTTTAACACTGTACTGGAACAACACACCTGTCGTTTTAACACTGTACTGGAACAACACCCCTGACATTTTAACATTGTCCAGGAACATCACACCCGACATTTTAACATTGTACTGGAACAACACAGCCGACATTTTAACATTGTGTTGGAACAACACACCTGACATTTTAACACTGTACTGGAACAACACACCCGACATTTTAACATTGTACTGGAACAACACACCTGTCATTTTAACATTGTACTGGAACAACAAACCTGTCATTTTAACATTGTACTGGAACAACACACCCGACATTTTAACACTGTACTGGATCAACACACCCGACATTTTAACACTGTACTGGAACAACACACCTGACATTTTAACACTGTACTGGAACAACACACCTGTCATATTAACATTGTACTGGAACAACAAACCTGTCATTTTAACATTGTACTGGAACAACACACCCGACATTTTAACACTGTACTGGAACAACACACCCGACATTTTAACACTGTACTGGAACAACACACCTGTCATTTTAACATTGTACTGGAACAACAAACCTGTCATTTTAACATTGTACTGGAACAACACACCCGACATTTTAACACTGTACTTGAACAACACACCCGACATTTTAACACTGTACTGGAACAACACACCCGACATTTTAACATTGTACTGGAACAACACACCTGTCATTTTAACATTGTACTGGAACAACACACCTGTCATTTTAACATTGTACTGGAACAACACACCCGACATTTTAACACTGTACTGGAACAACACACCCGACATTTTAACACTGTACTGGAACAACACACCTGACATTTTAACACTGTACTGGAAGAACACACCCGACATTTTAACACTGTACTGGAACAATACGCCTGTCATTTTAACACTGTACTGGAACAACACACCCGACATTTTATCATCGTACTGGAACAACACAACCGACATTTCAACACTGTACTGGAACAACACACCCGACATTTTAACATTGTACTGGAACAACACACCTGTCATTTTAACATTGTACTGGAACAACACACCCGACATTTTAACATTGCACTGGAACAACACACCTGACATTTTAACATTGTACTGGAACAACACACCTGTCATTTTAACATTGTACTGGAACAACACACCTGACATTTTAACATTGTACTTGAACAACACACCCGACATTTTAACATTGTACTGGAACAACACACCCGACATTTTAACATTGTACTGGAACAACACACCTGACATTTTAACACAGGACTGGAACAACACCCCCGACATTTTAACATTGTACTGGAACAACACACCTGTCATTTAACACTGTACTGGAACAACACACCTGTCATTTTAACATTGTACTGTAACAACACACCTGTCATTTTAACACTGTACTGGAACAACACACCTGACATTTTAACATTGTACTGGAACAACACACCCGACATTTTAACATTGAACTGGAACAACGCACCCGACATTGTAACACTATACTGGAACAACACACCCGACATTTTAACATTGTACTGCAACAACACACCCGACATTTTAACATTGTACTGGAACAACACACCCGACATTTTAACACTGTACTGGAACAACACACGCAACATTTTAACACTGTACTGGAACAACACACCCGACATTTTAACACTGTACTGGAACAACACACGCAACATTTTAACATTGTACTGGAACAACACACCTGTCATTTTAACATTGTACTGGAACAACACACCCGACATTGTAACACTGTACTGGAACAACACACCTGTCATTTTAACATTGTACTGGAACAACACACCCGACATTTTAACTCTGTACTGGAACAACACACCGGACAATTTAACACTGTACTGGAACAACACACCCGACATTTTAACATTGAACTGGAACAACACGCCTGTCATTTTAACACTGTACTGGAACAACACACCTGTCATTTTAACATTGCAATGGAATAACACGCCTGACATTTTAACACTGTGCTGGAACAACACACCCGATATTTTAACACTGTACTGGAACAACACTCCTGACATTTTAACATTGTACAGGAACAACACACTTGTCATTTTAACATTGTACTAGAACAACACACCTGTCATCTTAACACTGTACTGGAACAACACACCTGACATTTTAACACTGTACTGGAACAACACACCTGTCATTTTACCATTATACTGGAACAACACGCCTGTCATTTTAACACTGTACTGGAACAACACACCTGTCATTTTAACACTGTACTGGAACAACACACCCGACATTTTAACACTGTACTGGAACAACACGCCTGACATTTTAACATTGTACAGGAACAACACAACTGTCATTTTAACATTGTACGAGAACAACACACCAGTCATCTTAACACTGTACTTGAACAACACACCTGACATTTTAACATTGTACTGGAACAACACACCTGTCATTTTAACACTGTAATGGAACAACACGCCTGTCATTTTAACATTGTACTGTAACAACACACCTGTCATTTTAACACTGTACTGGAACAACACGCCTGACATTTCAACACTGTACTGGAACAACACACCTGTCATTTTAACATTGCGCTGGAACAACACACCTGTCATTTTAATACTGTATGGAACAACACGAGTGTCATTTTAACATTGTACTGGAACAACACGCCTGTCATTTTAACACTGTACTTGAACAACACACCTGACATTTTAACACTGTACTGGAACAACACACCTGTCGTTTTAACACTGTACTGGAACAACACCCCTGACATTTTAACATTGTACTGGAACAACACACCTGTCATTTTAACACTGTACTCGAACAACACACCTGTCATTTTAACATTGTACTGGAACAACACGCCTGTCATTTTAACACTGTACTTGAACAACACACCTGACATTTTAACACTGTACTGGAACAACACACCTGTCGTTTTAACACTGTACTGGAACAACACCCCTGACATTTTAACATTGTACTGGAACAACACACCTGTCATTTTAACACTGTACTCGAACAACACACCTGTCATTTTAACATTGTACTGGAACAACACACCTGACATTTTAGCATTGTACTGGAACAACGCACCTGTCATTGTAACACTGTACTGGAACAACACACGTGTCATTTTAAGAGTGTACTGGAACAACACACCAGTCATTTTAACATTGTACTGGAACAACACACCCGACATTTTAACACTGTACTGGAACAACACACCTGTCATTTTAACATTGTACTGGAACAACACACCCGACAGTTTAACTCTGTACTGGAACAACACACCCGACAATTTAACACTGTACTGGAACAACACACCCGACATTTTAACATTGGACTGGAACAAAACACCTGTCATTTTAACACTGTACTGGAACAACAAACCCGACATTTTAACATTGTACTGGAACAACACACCTGACATTTTAACATTGAACTGGAACAACACACCCGACATTTTAACATTGTACTGGAGCAACACACCCGACATTTTAACATTGTACTGGAACAACACACCTGTCATTTTAACATTGTACTGGAACAACACACCTGTCATTTTAACACTGTACTGGAACAACACACCTGACATTTTAACATTGTACTGGAACAACACACCCGACATTTTAACATTGTACTGGAACAACACACCTGTCATTTTAACATTGTACTGGAACAACACACCTGTCATTTTAACACTGTACTGGAACAACACACCTGACATTTTAACATTGTACTGGAACAACACACCCGACATTTTAACACTGTACTGGAACAACACACCCGACATTTTAACATTGTACTGGAACAACACACCCGACATTTTAACACTGTACTGGAACAACACACCCGACATTTTAACATTGTACTGGAACAACACACCTGTCATTTTAACACTGTACTGGAACAACACACCTGTCATTTTAACACTGTACTGGAACAACACACCCGACATTTTAACATTGAACTGGAACAACACACCTGACATTTTAACATTGTACTGGAACAACACACCTGTCATTTTAACTCTGTACTGGAACAACACACCCGACATTTTAACATTGTACTGGAACAACACACCTTACATTTTAACATTGTACTGGAACAACACACCTGTCATTTTAACTCTGTACTGGAACAACACACCCGACATTTTAACATTGTACTGGAACAACACACCTGTCATTTTAACTCTGTACTGGAACAACACACCCGACATTTTAACACTGTACTGGAACAACACACCCGACATTTTAACACTGTACTGGAACAACACAACTGACATTTTAACATTGTACTGGAACAACACGCACGACATTTTAACACTGTACTGGAACATCACACCTGAAATTTTAACACTGTACTGGAACAACACACCTGACATTTTAACACTGTACTGGAACAACACGCCTGTCATTTTAACATTGTACTGGAACAACACACCCGACGTTTTAACACTGTACTGGAACAACACAACTGACATTTTAACACTCTACTGGATCAAGACACCTGACATTTTAACACTGTACTGGAACAACACACCTGATATTTTAACACTGTACTGGAACAACACACCTGACATTTTAACACTGCACTGGAACAACACACCTGACATTTTAACACTGTACTGGAACAACACGCCTGTCATTTTAACATTGTACTGGAACAACCCACCTGTCATTTTAACATTGTACTGGAACAACACACCTGACATTTTAACACTGTACTGGAACAACACACCTGACATTTTAACACTGTACTGGAGCAACACGCCTGTCATTTTAACATTGTACTGGAACAACCCACCTGTCATTTTAACATTGTACTGGAACAACACACCTGTCATTTTAACACTGTACTGGAACAACACGCCTGTCATTTTAACACTGTACTGGAACTACACAACCGGCAGTTTAACACTGTACTGAAACAACACACCTGTCATTTTAACACTGTACTGGAACAACACACCTGTCATTTTAACACTGTACTGGAACAACACGCCTGTCATTTTAACATTGTACTGGAACAACACACCTGCCATTTTAACACTGTACTGGAACAACACACCAGTCTTTTTAACATTGTCCTGGAACAACACACCTGTCATTGCAACATTGTACTGGAACAACACGCCTGTCATTTTAACATTGTACTGGAACAACACACCTGACATTTTAAGAGTGTACTGGAACAACACACCCGACATTTTAACATTGTACTGGAACAACACACCCGACACTTTAACATTGTACTGGAACAACACACCTGTCATTTTAACATTGTACTGGAACAACACGCCTGTCATTTTAACATTGTACTGGAACAACACACCCGACATTTTAACACTGTACTGGAACAACACACCAGTCATTTTAACATTGTACTGGAACAACACACCCGACATTTTAACACTGTACTGGAACAACACACCTGTCATTTTAACATTGTACTGGAACAACACACCCGACGTTTTAACTCTGTACTGGAACAACACACCCGACAATTTAACACTGTACTGGAACAACACACCCGACATTTTAACATTGTACTGGAACAACACACCTGTCATTTTAACTCTGTACTGGAACAACACACCCGACATTTTAACATTGAACTGGAACAACACACCCGACATTTTAACACTGTACTGGAACAACACAACTGACATTTTAACATTGTACTGGAACAACGCATACGACATTTTAACACTGTACTGGAACATCACACCTGACATTTTAACACTGTACTGGAACAACACACCTGACATTTTAACACTGTACTGGAACAACACAACTGACATTTTAACATTGTACTGGAACAACACACCCGACGTTTTAACACTGTACTGGAACAACACAACTGACATTTTAACACTGTACTGGAACAAGACACCTGACATTTTAACACTGTACTGGAACAACACACCTGATATTTTAACACTGTACTGGAACAACACGCCTGTCATTTTAACATTGTACTGGAACAAGACACCTGACATTTTAACACTGTACTGGAACAACACACCTGACATTTTAACACTGTACAGGCACAACACACCTGTCATTTTAACACTGTACTGGAACAACCCACCTGTCATTTTAACATTGTACTGGAACAACACGCCTGTCATTTTAACATTGTACTGGAACAACCCACCTGTCATTTTAACATTGTACTGGAACAACACACCTGTCATTTTAACACTGTACTGGAACAACACACCTGACATTTTAACACTGTACTGGAGCAACACGCCTGTCATTTTAACATTGTACTGGAACAACCCACCTGTCATTTTAACATTGTACTGGAACAACACACCTGTCATTTTAACATTGTACTGGAACAACACGCATGTCATTTTAACACTGTACTGGAACAACACACCTGTCATTTTAACACTGTACTGGAACAACACGCCTGTCATTTTAACATTGTACTGGAACAACACACCTGTCATTTTAACACTGTACTGGAACAACACACCTGTCATTTTAACACTGTACTGGAACAACACGCCTGTCATTTTAACATTGTACTGGAACATCACACCTGACATTTTAACACTGTACTGGAACAACACACCTGACATTTTAACACTGTACTGGAACAACACAACTGACATTTTAACATTGTACTGGAACAACACACCCGACGTTTTAACACTGTACTGGAACAACACAACTGACATTTTAACACTCTACTGGATCAAGACACCTGACATTTTAACACTGTACTGGAACAACACACCTGATATTTTAACACTGTACTGGAACAACACACCTGACATTTTAACACTGTACTGGAACAACACACCTGACATTTTAACACTGTACTGGAACAACACGCCTGTCATTTTAACATTGTACTGGAACAACCCACCTGTCATTTTAACATTGTACTGGAACAACACACCTGACATTTTAACACTGTACTGGAACAACACACCTGACATTTTAACACTGTACTGGAGCAACACGCCTGTCATTTTAACATTGTACTGGAACAACCCACCTGTCATTTTAACATTGTACTGGAACAACACACCTGTCATTTTAACACTGTACTGGAACAACACGCCTGTCATTTTAACACTGTACTGGAACTACACAACCGTCAGTTTAACACTGTACTGAAACAACACACCTGTCATTTTAACACTGTACTGGAACAACACACCTGTCATTTTAACACTGTACTGGAACAACACGCCTGTCATTTTAACATTGTACTGGAACAACACACCTGCCATTTTAACACTGTACTGGAACAACACACCAGTCTTTTTAACATTGTCCTGGAACAACACACCTGTCATTGCAACATTGTACTGGAACAACACGCCTGTCATTTTATCATTGTACTGGAACAACACACCTGACATTTTAAGAGTGTACTGGAACAACACACCCGACATTTTAACATTGTACTGGAACAACACACCCGACACTTTAACATTGTACTGGAACAACACACCTGTCATTTTAACATTGTACTGGAACAACACGCCTGTCATTTTAACATTGTACTGGAACAACACACCCGACATTTTAACACCCTACTGGAACAACACACCAGTCATTTTAACATTGTACTGGAACAACACACCCGACATTTTAACACTGTACTGGAACAACACACCTGTCATTTTAACATTGTACTGGAACAACACACCCGACATTTTAACTCTGTACTGGAACAACACACCCGACAATTTAACACTGTACTGGAACAACACACCCGACATTTTAACATTGTACTGGAACAACACACCTGTCATTTTAACTCTGTACTGGAACAACACACCCGACATTTTAACATTGAACTGGAACAACACACCCGACATTTTAACACTGTACTGGAACAACACAACTGACATTTTAACATTGTACTGGAACAACACATACGACATTTTAACACTGTACTGGAACATCACACCTGACATTTTAACACTGTACTGGAACAACACACCTGACATTTTAACACTGTACTGGAACAACACAACTGACATTTTAACATTGTACTGGAACAACACACCCGACGTTTTAACACTGTACTGGAACAACACAACTGACATTTTAACACTGTACTGGAACAAGACACCTGACATTTTAACACTGTACTGGAACAACACACCTGATATTTTAACACTGTACTGGAACAACACGCCTGTCATTTTAACATTGTACTGGAACAAGACACCTGACATTTTAACACTGTACTGGAACAACACACCTGACATTTTAACACTGTACAGGCACAACACACCTGTCATTTTAACATTGTACTGGAACAACCCACCTGTCATTTTAACATTGTACTGGAACAACACACCTGTCATTTTAACACTGTACTGGAACAACACACCTGACATTTTAACACTGTACTGGAGCAACACGCCTGTCATTTTAACATTGTACTGGAACAACCCACCTGTCATTTTAACATTGTACTGGAACAACACACCTGTCATTTTAACATTGTACTGGAACAACACGCATGTCATTTTAACACTGTACTGGAACAACACACCTGTCATTTTAACACTGTACTGGAACAACACACCTGTCATTTTAACACTGTACTGGAACAACACGCCTGTCATTTTAACATTGTACTGGAACAACACACCTGTCTTTTTAACATTGTCCTGGAACAACACACCTGTCATTTTAACATTGTACTGGAACAACACACCTGACATTTTAAGAGTGTACTGGAACAAGACACCCGACATTTTAACATTGTACTGGAACAACACACCCGACATTTTAACACTGTACTGGAACAACACACCCGACATTTTAACATTGTACTGGAACAACACACCTGACATTTTAACATTGTACTGGAACAACACACCTGTCATTTTAACTCTGTACTGGAACAACACACCCGACATTTTAACGTTGTACTGGAACAACACACCTTACATTTTAACATTGTACTGGAACAACACACCTGTCATTTTAACTCTGTACTGGAACAACACACCCGACATTTTAACATTGTACTGGAACAACACACCCGACATTTTAACACTGTACTGGAACAACACAACTGACATTTTAACATTGTACTGGAACAACACACACGACATTTTAACACTGTACTGGAACATCACACCTGAAATTTTAACACTGCACTGGAACAAAACACCTGACATTTTAACACTGTACTGGAACAAGACAACTGACATTTTAACATTGTACTGGAACAACACACCCGTCGTTTTAACACTGTACTGGAACAACACAACTGACATTTTAACACTCTACTGGATCAAGACACCTGACATTTTAACACTGTACTGGAACAACACACCTGATATTTTAACACTGTACTGGAACAACACGCCTGTCATTGTAACATTGTACTGGAACAACACACCTGACATTTTAACACTGTACTGGAACAACACACCTGACATTTTAACACTGTACTGGAACACCACGCCTGTCATTTTAACATTGTACTGGAACAACCCACCTGTCATTTTAACATTGTACTGGAACAACAAACCTGACATTTTAACACTGTACTGGAACAACACACCTGACA
Source organism: Hemiscyllium ocellatum (assembly GCF_020745735.1). Lineage (NCBI taxonomy): Eukaryota > Metazoa > Chordata > Chondrichthyes > Orectolobiformes > Hemiscylliidae > Hemiscyllium > Hemiscyllium ocellatum. The sequence goes on along the minus strand of NC_083432.1, from coordinate 5,491,903 downwards.
TTTTAACACTGTACTGGAGCAACACGCCTGTCATTTTAACATTGTACTGGAACAACCCACCTGTCATTTTAACATTGTACTGGAACAACACACCTGTCATTTTAACACTGTACTGGAACAACACGCCTGTCATTTTAACACTGTACTGGAACAACACAACCGTCAGTTTAACACTGTACTGGAACAACACGCCTGTGATTTTAACACTGTACTGGAACAACACACCTGTCATTTTAACACTGTACTGGAACAACACGCCTGTCATTTTAACATTGTACTGGAACAACACACCTGTCATTTTAACACTGTACTGGAACAACACACCTGTCTTTTTAACATTGTCCTGGAACAACACACCTGTCATTTCAACATTGTACTGGAACAACACGCCTGTCATTTTAACATTGTAATGGAACAACACACCTGACATTTTAAGAGTGTACTGGAACAACACACCCGACATTTTAACATTGTACTGGAACAACACACCCGACACTTTAACATTGTACTGGAACAACACACCTGTCATTTTAACATTGTACTGGAACAACACGCCTGTCATTTTAACATTGTACTGGAACAACACACCCGACATTTTAACATTGTACTGGAACAACACACCCGACATTTTAACACTGTACTGGAACAACACACCAGTCATTTTAACATTGTACTGGAACAACACACCCGACATTTTAACACTGTACTGGAACAACACACCTGTCATTTTAACATTGTACTGGAACAACACACCCGACATTTTAACTCTGTACTGGAACAACACACCCGACAATTTAACACTGTACTGGAACAACACACCCGACATTTTAACATTGTACTGGAACAACACACCCGACATTTTAACACTGTACTGGAACAACACACCTGACATTTTAACACTGTACTGGAACAACACAACTGACATTTTAACACTGTACTGGAACAAGACACCTGACATTTTAACACTGTACTGGAACAACACACCTGATATTTTAACACTGTACTGGAACAACACACCTGTCATTTTAACATTGTACTGGAACAAGACACCTGTCATTTTAACACTGTACTGGAACAACACACCTGACATTTTAACACTGCACTGGAACAACACGCCTGTCATTTTAACATTGTACTGGAACAACCCACCTGTCATTTTAACATTGTACTGGAACAACACACCTGTCATTTTAACACTGTACTGGAACAACACACCTGACATTTTAACACTGTACTGGAGCAACACGCCTGTCATTTTAACATTGTACTGGAACAACACACCTGTAATTTTAACATTGTACTGGAACAACACACCTGTCATTTTAACATTGTACTGGAACAACACGCCTGTCATTTTAACACTGTACTGGAACAACACAACCGTCATTTTAACACTGTACTGGAACAACACACCTGTCATTTTAACATTGTACTGGAACAACAAACCTGTCATTTTAACATTGTACTGGAACAACACACCCGACATTTTAACACTGTACTGGAACAACACACCCGACATTTTAACACTGTACTGGAACAACACACCTGACATTTTAACACTGTACTGGAACAACACACCTGTCATATTAACATTGTACTGGAACAACAAACCTGTCATTTTAACATTGTACTGGAACAACACACCCGACATTTTAACACTGTACTGGAACAACACACCCGACATTTTAACACTGTACTGGAACAACACACCTGTCATTTTAACATTGTACTGGAACAACAAACCTGTCATTTTAACATTGTACTGGAACAACACACCCGACATTTTAACACTGTACTTGAACAACACACCCGACATTTTAACACTGTACTGGAACAACACACCCGACATTTTAACATTGTACTGGAACAACACACCTGTCATTTTAACATTGTACTGGAACAACACACCTGTCATTTTAACATTGTACTGGAACAACACACCCGACATTTTAACACTGTACTGGAACAACACACCCGACATTTTAACACTGTACTGGAACAACACACCTGACATTTTAACACTGTACTGGAAGAACACACCCGACATTTTAACACTGTACTGGAACAACACGCCTGTCATTTTAACACTGTACTGGAACAACACACCCGACATTTTAACATCGTACTGGAACAACACAACCGACATTTTAACACTGTACTTGAACAACACACCCGACATTTTAACATTGTACTGGAACAACACACCTGTCATTTTAACATTGTACTGGAACAACACACCCGACATTTTAACATTGCACTGGAACAACACACCTGACATTTTAACATTGTACTGGAACAACACACCTGTCATTTTAACATTGTACTGGAACAACACACCTGACATTTTAACATTGTACTTGAACAACACACCCGACATTTTAACATTGTACTGGAACAACACACCCGACATTTTAACATTGTACTGGAACAACACACCTGACATTTTAACACAGGACTGGAACAACACCCCCGACATTTTAACATTGTACTGGAACAACACACCTGTCATTTTAACACTGTACTGGAACAACACACCTGTCATTTTAACATTGTACTGTAACAACACACCTGTCATTTTAACACTGTACTGGAACAACACACCTGACATTTTAACATTGTACTGGAACAACACAACCGACATTGTAACACTATACTGGAACAACACACCCGACATTTTAACATTGTACTGCAACAACACACCCGACATTGTAACACTATACTGGAACAACACACCCGACATTTTAACATTGTACTGCAACAACACACCCGACATTTTAACATTGTACTGGAACAACACACCCGACATTTTAACACTGTACTGGAACAACACACGCAACATTTTAACACTGTACTGGAACAACACACCCGACATTTTAACACTGTACTGGAACAACACACGCAACATTTTAACATTGTACTGGAACAACACACCTGTCATTTTAACATTGTACTGGAACAACACACCCGACATTGTAACACTGTACTGGAACAACACACCTGTCATTTTAACATTGTACTGGAACAACACACCCGACATTTTAACTCTGTACTGGAACAACACACCGGACAATTTAACACTGTACTGGAACAACACACCCGACATTTTAACATTGCACTGGAACAACACACCTGTCATTTTAACACTGTACTGGAACAACACACCTGTCATTTTAACATTGTAATGGAACAACACGCCTGACATTTTAACACTGTGCTGGAACAACACACCCGATATTTTAACACTGTACTGGAACAACACTCCTGACATTTTAACATTGTACTGGAACAACACACTTGTCATTTTAACATTGTACTGGAACAACACACCTGTCATTTTAACACTGTACTGGAACAACACACCTGACATTTTAACACTGTACTGGAACAACACACCTGTCATTTTACCATTGTACTGGAACAACACGCCTGTCATTTTAACACTGTACTGGAACAACACACCTGTCATTTTAACACTGTACTGGAACAACACACCCGACATTTTAACACTGTACTGGAACAACACGCCTGACATTTTAACATTGTACTGGAACAACACAACTGTCATTTTAACATTGTACTAGAACAACACACCAGTCATTTTAACACTGTACTTGAACAACACACCTGACATTTTAACATTGTACTGGAACAACACACCTGTCATTTTAACACTGTAATGGAACAACACGCCTGTCATTTTAACATTGTACTGTAACAACACACCTGTCATTTTAACACTGTACTGGAACAACACGCCTGACATTTTAACACTGTACTGGAACAACACACCTGTCATTTTAACATTGCGCTGGAACAACACACCTGTCATTTTAATACTGTACTGGAACAACACGAGTGTCATTTTAACATTGTACTGGAACAACACGCCTGTCATTTTAACACTGTACTTGAACAACACACCTGACATTTTAACACTGTACTGGAACAACACACCTGTCGTTTTAACACTGTACTGGAACAACACCCCTGACATTTTAACATTGTACTGGAACAACACACCTGTCATTTTAACACTGTACTCGAACAACACACCTGTCATTTTAACATTGTACTGGAACAACACGCCTGTCATTTTAACACTGTACTTGAACAACACACCTGACATTTTAACACTGTACTGGAACAACACATCTGTCGTTTTAACACTGTACTGGAACAACACCCCTGACATTTTAACATTGTACTGGAACAACACACCTGTCATTTTAACACTGTACTCGAACAACACACCTGTCATTTTAACATTGTACTGGAACAACACACCTGACATTTTAGCATTGTACTGGAACAACACACCTGTCATTGTAACACTGTACTGGAACAACACACCTGTCATTTTAACAGTGTACTGGAACAACACACCCGTCATTTTAACATTGTACTGGAACAACACACCCGACATTTTAACACTGTACTGGAACAACACACCTGTCATTTTAACATTGTACTGGAACAACACACCCGACAGTTTAACTCTGTACTGGAACAACACACCCGACAATTTAACACTGTACTGGAACAACACACCCGACATTTTAACATTGGACTGGAACAAAACACCTGTCATTTTAACACTGTACTGGAACAACAAACCCGACATTTTAACATTGTACTGGAACAACACACCTGACATTTTAACATTGAACTGGAACAACACACCCGACATTTTAACATTGTACTGGAGCAACACACCCGACATTTTAACATTGTACTGGAACAACACACCTGTCATTTTAACATTGTACTGGAACAACACACCTGTCATTTTAACACTGTACTGGAACAACACACCTGACATTTTAACATTGTACTGGAACAACACACCCGACATTTTAACATTGTACTGGAACAACACACCTGTCATTTTAACATTGTACTGGAACAACACACCTGTCATTTTAACACTGTACTGGAACAACACACCTGACATTTTAACATTGTACTGGAACAACACACCCGACATTTTAACACTGTACTGGAACAACACACCCGACATTTTAACATTGTACTGGAAAAACACACCCGACATTTTAACACTGTACTGGAACAACACACCTGTCATTTTAACACTGTACTGGAACAACACACCCGACATTTTAACATTGAACTGGAACAACACACCTGACATTTTAACATTGTACTGGAACAACACACCTGTCATTTTAACTCTGTACTGGAACAACACACCCGACATTTTAACATTGTACTGGAACAACACACCTTACATTTTAACATTGTACTGGAACAACACACCTGTCATTTTAACTCTGTACTGGAACAACACACCCGACATTTTAACACTGTACTGGAACAACACACCCGACATTTTAACACTGTACTGGAACAACACAACTGACATTTTAACATTGTACTGGAACAACACGCACGACATTTTAACACTGTACTGGAACATCACACCTGAAATTTTAACACTGTACTGGAACAACACACCTGACATTTTAACACTGTACTGGAACAACACGCCTGTCATTTTAACATTGTACTGGAACAACACACCCGACGTTTTAACACTGTACTGGAACAACACAACTGACATTTTAACACTCTACTGGATCAAGACACCTGACATTTTAACACTGTACTGGAACAACACACCTGATATTTTAACACTGTACTGGAACAACACACCTGACATTTTAACACTGTACTGGAACAACACACCTGACATTTTAACACTGTACTGGAACAACACGCCTGTCATTTTAACATTGTACTGGAACAACCACCTGTCATTTTAACATTGTACTGGAACAACACACCTGACATTTTAACACTGTACTGGAACAACACACCTGACATTTTAACACTGTACTGGAGCAACACGCCTGTCATTTTAACATTGTACTGGAACAACCCACCTGTCATTTTAACATTGTACTGGAACAACACACCTGTCATTTTAACACTGTACTGGAACAACACGCCTGTCATTTTAACACTGTACTGGAACTACACAACCGTCAGTTTAACACTGTACTGAAACAACACACCTGTCATTTTAACACTGTACTGGAACAACACACCTGTCATTTTAACACTGTACTGGAACAACACGCCTGTCATTTTAACATTGTACTGGAACAACACACCTGTCATTTTAACACTGTACTGGAACAACACACCAGTCTTTTTAACATTGTCCTGGAACAACACACCTGTCATTTCAACATTGTACTGGAACAACACACCTGTCATTTTAACATTGTACTGGAACAACACACCTGACATTTTAAGAGTGTACTGGAACAACACACCCGACATTTTAACATTGTACTGGAACAACACACCCGACACTTTAACATTGTACTGGAACAACACACCTGTCATTTTAACATTGTACTGGAACAACACGCCTGTCATTTTAACATTGTACTGGAACAACACACCCGACATTTTAACATTGTACTGGAACAACACACCCGACATTTTAACACTGTACTGGAACAACACACCAGTCATTTTAACATTGTACTGGAACAACACACCCGACATTTTAACACTGTACTGGAACAACACACCTGTCATTTTAACATTGTACTGGAACAACACACCCGACGTTTTAACTCTGTACTGGAACAACACACCCCACAATTTAACACTGTACTGGAACAACACACCCGACATTTTAACATTGTACTGGAACAACACACCTGTCATTTTAACTCTGTACTGGAACAACACACCCGACATTTTAACATTGAACTGGAACAACACACCCGACATTTTAACACTGTACTGGAACAACACAACTGACATTTTAACATTGTACTGGAACAACACATACGACATTTTAACACTGTACTGGAACATCACACCTGACATTTTAACACTGTACTGGAACAACACACCTGACATTTTAACACTGTACTGGAACAACACAACTGACATTTTAACATTGTACTGGAACAACACACCCGACGTTTTAACACTGTACTGGAACAACACAACTGACATTTTAACACTGTACTGGACAAAGACACCTGACATTTTAACACTGTACTGGAACAACACACCTGATATTTTAACACTGTACTGGAACAACACGCCTGTCATTTTAACATTGTACTGGAACAAGACACCTGACATTTTAACACTGTACTGGAACAACACACCTGACATTTTAACACTGTACAGGCACAACACACCTGTCATTTTAACATTGTACTGGAACAACCCACCTGTCATTTTAACATTGTACTGGAACAACACACCTGTCATTTTAACACTGTACTGGAACAACACACCTGACATTTTAACACTGTACTGGAGCAACACGCCTGTCATTTTAACATTGTACTGGAACAACCCACCTGTCATTTTAACATTGTACTGGAACAACACACCTGTCATTTTAACATTGTACTGGAACAACACGCATGTCATTTTAACACTGTACTGGAACAACACACCTGTCATTTTAACACTGTACTGGAACAACACACCTGTCATTTTAACATTGTACTGGAACAACACACCTGTCATTTTAACACTGTACTGGAACAACACACCTGTCTTTTTAACATTGTCCTGGAACAACACACCTGTCATTTTAACATTGTACTGGAACAACACACCTGACATTTTAAGAGTGTACTGGAACAAGACACCCGACATTTTAACATTGTACTGGAACAACACACCCGACATTTTAACACTGTACTGGAACAACACACCCGACATTTTAACATTGAACTGGAACAACACACCTGACATTTTAACATTGTACTGGAACAACACACCTGTCATTTTAACTCTGTACTGGAACAACACACCCGACATTTTAACATTGTACTGGAACAACACACCCGACATTTTAACACTGTACTGGAACAACACAACTGACATTTTAACATTGTACTGGAACAACACACACGACATTTTAACACTGTACTGGAACATCACACCTGAAATTTTAACACTGCACTGGAACAAAACACCTGACATTTTAACACTGTACTGGAACAAGACAACTGACATTTTAACATTGTACTGGAACAACACACCCGTCGTTTTAACACTGTACTGGAACAACACAACTGACATTTTAACACTCTACTGGATCAAGACACCTGACATTTTAACACTGTACTGGAACAACACACCTGATATTTTAACACTGTACTGGAACAACACGCCTGTCATTTTAACATTGTACTGGAACAACACACCTGACATTTTAACACTGTACTGGAACAACACACCTGACATTTTAACACTGTACTGGAACACCACGCCTGTCATTTTAACATTGTAGTGGAACAACCCACCTGTCATTTTAACATCGTACTGGAACAACAAACCTGACATTTTAACACTGTACTGGAACAACACACCTGACATTTTAACACTGTACTGGAGCAACACGCCTGTCATTTTAACATTGTACTGGAACAACCCACCTGTCATTTTAACATTGTACTGGAACAACACACCTGTCATTTTAACACTGTACTGGAACAACACGCCTGTCATTTTAACACTGTACTGGAACAACACAACCGTCAGTTTAACACTGTACTGGAACAACACGCCTGTGATTTTAACACTGTACTGGAACAACACACCTGTCATTTTAACACTGTACTGGAACAACACGCCTGTCATTTTAACATTGTACTGGAACAACACACCTGTCATTTTAACACTGTACTGGAACAACACACCTGTCTTTTTAACATTGTCCTGGAACAACACACCTGTCATTTCAACATTGTACTGGAACAACACGCCTGTCATTTTAACATTGTAATGGAACAACACACCTGACATTTTAACAGTGTACTGGAACAACACACCCGACATTTTAACATTGTACTGGAACAACACACCCGACACTTTAACATTGTACTGGAACAACACACCTGTCATTTTAACATTGTACTGGAACAACACACCTGTCATTTTAACATTGTACTGGAACAACACACCCGACATTTTAACATTGTACTGGAACAACACACCCGACATTTTAACACTGTACTGGAACAACACACCAGTCATTTTAACATTGTACTGGAACAACACACCCGACATTTTAACACTGTACTGGAACAACACACCTGTCATTTTAACATTGTACTGGAACAACACACCCGACATTTTAACTCTGTACTGGAACAACACACCCGACAATTTAACACTGTACTGGAACAACACACCCGACATTTTAACATTGTACTGGAACAACACACCCGACATTTTAACACTGTACTGGAACAACACACCTGACATTTTAACACTGTACTGGAACAACACAACTGACATTTTAACACTGTACTGGAACAAGACACCTGACATTTTAACACTGTACTGGAACAACACACCTGATATTTTAACACTGTACTGGAACAACACGCCTGTCATTTTAACATTGTACTGGAACAAGACACCTGTCATTTTAACACTGTACTGGAACAACACACCTGACATTTTAACACTGTACTGGAACAACACGCCTGTCATTTTAACATTGTACTGGAACAACCCACCTGTCATTTTAACATTGTACTGGAACAACACACCTGTCATTTTAACACTGTACTGGAACAACACACCTGACATTTTAACACTGTACTGGAGCAACACGCCTGTCATTTTAACATTGTACTGGAACAACCCACCTGTAATTTTAACATTGTACTGGAACAACACACCTGTCATTTTAACATTGTACTGGAACAACACACCTGTCATTTTAACACTGTACTGGAACAACACAACCTTCATTTTAACACTGTACTGGAACAACACACCTGTCATTTTAACATTGTACTGGAACAACACACCCGACATTTTAACATTGAACTGGAACAACACACCTGACATTTTAACATTGTACTGGAACAACACACCTGTCATTTTAACTCTGTACTGGAACAACACACCCGACATTTTAACATTGTACTGGAACAACACACCTGTCATTTTAACTCTGTACTGGAACAACACACCGACATTTTAACATTGTACTGGAACAACACACCTGTCATTTTAACTCTGTACTGGAACAACACAAACGACATTTTAACATTGTACTGGAACAACACACCCGACATTGTAACACTGTACTGGAACAACACAACTGACATTTTAACATTGTACTGGAACAACACACACGACATTTTAACACTGTACTGGAACATCACACCTGACATTTTAACACTGTACTGGAACAACACACCTGTCATTTTAACATTGTACTGGAACAACACACCCGACAATTTAACACTGTACTGGAACAACACACCCGACATTTTAACATTGTACTGGAACAACACACCCGACATTTTAACACTGTACTGGAACAACACAACTGACATTTTAACATTGTACTGGAACAACACATACGACATTTTAACACTGTACTGGAACAACACACCTGATATTTTAACACTGTACAGGAACAACACACCTGTCATTTTAACTCTGTACTGGAACAACACAACGACATTTTAACATTGTACTGGAACAACACACCCGACATTGTAACACTGTACTGGAACAACACAACTGACATTTTAACATTGAACTGGAACAACACACAAGACATTTTAACACTGTACTGGAACATCACACCTGAAATTTTAACACTGTACTGGAACAACACACCTGTCATTTTAACATTGTACTGGAACAACACACCCGACATTTTAACTCTGTACTGGAACAACACACCCGACAATTTAACACTGTACTGGAACAACACACCCGACATTTTAACATTGTACTGGAACAACACACCCGACATTTTAACACTGTACTGGAACAACACAACTGACATTTTAACATTGTACTGGAACAACACATACGACATTTTAACACTGTACTGGAACATCACACCTGACATTTTAACACTGTACTGGAACAACACACCTGACATTTTAACACTGTACTGGAACAACACAACTGACATTTTAACATTGTACTGGAACAACACACCCGACGTTTTAACACTGTACTGGAACAACACAACTGACATTTTAACACTGTACTGGAACAAGACACCTGACATTTTAACACTGTACTGGAACAACACACCTGATATTTTAACACTGTACTGGAACAACACACCGTCATTTTAACACTGTACTGGAACAACACACCTGACATTTTAACACTGTACTGGAACAACACACCCGACATTTTATCATTGAACTGGAACAACACACCTGACATTTTAACATTGTACTGGAACAACACACCTGTCATTTTAACTCTGTACTGGAACAACACACCCGACATTTTAACATTGTACTGGAACAACACACCTGTCATTTTAACTCTGTACTGGAACAACACACCTGACATTTTAACTCTGTACTGGAACAACACAACCGACATTTTAACATTGTACTGGAACAACACACCTGTCATTTTAACTCTGTACTGGAACAACACAAACGACATTTTAACATTGTACTGGAACAACACACCCGACATTGTAACACTGTACTGGAACAACACACCTGACATTTTAACATTGTACTGGAACAACACACACGACAATTTAACACTGTACTGGAACATCACACCTGACATTTTAACACTGTACTGGAACAACACACCTGTCATTTTAACATTGTACTGGAACAACACACCCGACATTTTAACACTGTACTGGAACAACACACCCGACATTTTAACATTGTACTGGAACAACACACCCGACATTTTAACACTGTACTGGAACAACACGCCTGTCATTTTAACATTGTACTGGAACAACCCACCTGTCATTTTAACATTGTACTGGAACAACACACCTGTCATTTTAACACTGTACTGGAACAACACACCTGACATTTTAACACTGTACTGGAGCAACACGCCTGTCATTTTAACATTGTACTGGAACAACCCACCTGTCATTTTAACATTGTACTGGAACAACACACCTGTCATTTTAACATTGTACTGGAACAACACGCCTGACATTTTAACACTGTACTGGAACAACACACCGTCATTTTAACACTGTACTGGAACAACACACCTGTCATTTTAACACTGTACTGGAACAACACACCTGTCATTTTAACACTGTACTGGAACAACACACCTGTCATTTTAACATTGTACTGGAACAACACACCTGTCATTTTAACACTGTACTGGAACAACACACCGGTCTTTTTAACATTGTCCTGGAACAACACACCTGTCATTTTAACATTGTACTGGAACAACACACCAGACATTTTAACAGTGTACTGGAACAACACACCCGACATTTTAACATTGTACTGGAGCAACACACCTGTCATTTTAACATTGTACTGGAACAACACGCCTGACATTTTAACACTGTTCTGGAACAACACACCTGTCATTTTAACTCTGTACTGGAACAACACACCCGACAATTTAACACTGTACTGGAACAACACACCCGACATTTTAACATTGTACTGGAACAACACACCCGACATTTTAACACTGTACTGGAACAACACACCTGACATTTTAACACTGTACTGGAACAACACAACTGACATTTTAACACTGTACTGGAACAAGACACCTGACATTTTAACACTGTACTGGAACAACACACCTGATATTTTAACACTGTACTGGAACAACACGCCTGTCATTTTAACATTTTACTGGAACAACACACCTGACATTTTAACACTGTACTGGAACAACACACCTGACATTTTAACACTGTACTGGAACAACACGCCTGTCATTTTAACATTGTACTGGAACAACCACCTGTCATTTTAACATTGTACTGGAACAACACACCTGTCATTTTAACACTGTACTGGAACAACACACCTGACATTTTAACACTGTACTGGAGCAACACGCCTGTCATTTTAACATTGTACTGGAACAACCCACCTGTAATTTTAACATTGTACTGGAACAACACACCTGTCATTTTAACATTGTACTGGAACAACACGCCTGTCATTTTAACACTGTACTGGAACAACACAACCGTCATTTTAACACTGTACTGGAACAACACACCTGTCATTTTAACATTGTACTGGAACAACACACCCGACATTTTATCATTGAACTGGAACAACACACCTGACATTTTAACATTGTACTGGAACAACACACCTGTCATTTTAACTCTGTACTGGAACAACACACCCGACATTTTAACATTGTACTGGAACAACACACCTGTCATTTTAACTCTGTACTGGAACAACACAACTGACATTTTAACTCTGTACTGGAACAACACAAACGACATTTTAACATTGTACTGGAACAACACACCTGTCATTTTAACTCTGTACTGGAACAACACAAACGACATTTTAACATTGTACTGGAACAACACACCCGACATTGTAACACTGTACTGGAACAACACAACTGACATTTTAACATTGTACTGGAACAACACACACGACAATTTAACACTGTACTGGAACATCACACCTGAAATTTTAACACTGTACTGGAACAACACACCTGTCGTTTTAACATTGTACTGGAACAACACACCCGACAATTTAACACTGTACTGGAACAACACACCCGACATTTTAACATTGTACTGGAACAACACACCCGACATTTTAACACTGTACTGGAACAACACAACTGACATTTTAACATTGTACTGGAACAACGCATACGACATTTTAACACTGTACTGGAACAACACACCTGATATTTTAACACTGTACAGGAACAACACACCTGTCATTTTAACTCTGTACTGGAACAACACAAACGACAATTTAACATTGTACTGGAACAACACACCCGACATTGTAACACTGTACTGGAACAACACAACTGACATTTTAACATTGTACTGGAACAACACACACGACAATTTAACACTGTACTGGAACATCACACCTGAAATTTTAACACTGTACTGGAACAACACACCTGTCATTTTAACATTGTACTGGAACAACACACCCGACATTTTAACTCTGTACTGGAACAACACACCCGACAATTTAACACTGTACTGGAACAACACACCCGACATTTTAACATTGTACTGGAACAACACACCCGACATTTTAACACTGTACTGGAACAACACAACTGACATTTTAACATTGTACTGGAACAACACATACGACATTTTAACACTGTACTGGAACATCACACCTGACATTTTAACACTGTACTGGAACAACACACCTGACATTTTAACACTGTACTGGAACAACACAACTGACATTTTAACATTGTACTGGAACAACACACCCGACGTTTTAACACTGTACTGGAACAACACAACTGACATTTTAACACTGTACTGGAACAAGACACCTGACATTTTAACACTGTACTGGAACAACACACCTGATATTTTAACACTGTACAGGAACAACACGCCTGTCATTTTAACATTGTACTGGAACAAGACACCTGACATTTTAACACTGTACTGGAACAACACACCTGACATTTTAACACTGTACTGGAACAACACGCCTGTCATTTTAACATTGTACTGGAACAACCCACCTGTCATTTTAACATTGTACTGGAACAACACACCTGTCATTTTAACACTGTACTGGAACAACACACCTGACATTTTAACACTGTACTGGAGCAACACGCCTGTCATTTTAACATTGTACTGGAACAACCCACCTGTCATTTTAACATTGTACTGGAACAACACACCTGTCATTTTAACATTGTACTGGAACAACACGCCTGACATTTTAACACTGTCCTGGAACAACACAACCGTCATTTTAACATTGTACTGGAACAAGACACCTGACATTTTAACACTGTACTGGAACAACACACCTGACATTTTAACACTGTACTGGAACAACACGCCTGTCATTTTAACATTGTACTGGAACAACCCACCTGTCATTTTAACATTGTACTGGAACAACACACCTGTCATTTTAACACTGTACTGGAACAACACACCTGACATTTTAACACTGTACTGGAGCAACACGCCTGTCATTTTAACATTGTACTGGAACAACCCACCTGTCATTTTAACATTGTACTGGAACAACACACCTGTCATTTTAACATTGTACTGGAACAACACGCCTGTCATTTTAACACTGTACTGGAACAACACAACCGTCATTTTAACACTGTACTGGAACAACACACCTGTCATTTTAACACTGTACTGGAACAACACACCTGTCATTTTAACACTGTACTGGAACAACACGCCTGTCATTTTAACATTGTACTGGAACAACACACCTGTCATTTTAACACTGTACTGGAACAACACACCGGTCATTTTAACATTGTACTGGAACAACACACCTGTCATTTTAACACTGTACTGGAACAACACACCTGTCATTTTAACATTGTACTGGAACAACACACCTGACATTTTAAGAGTGTACTGGAACAACACACCCGACATTTTAACATTGTACTGGAACAACACACCCGACATTTTAACACTGTACTGGAACAACACACCCGACATTTTAACATTGTACTGGAACAACACACCCGACATTTTAACACTGTACTGGAACAACACACCTGTCATTTTAACACTGTACTGGAACAACACACCTGACATTTTAACATTGAACTGGAACAACACACCTGACATTTTAACATTGTACTGGAACAACACACCTGTCATTTTAACTCTGTACTGGAACAACACACCCGACATTTTAACATTGTACTGGAACAACACACCTTACATTTTAACATTGAACTGGAACAACACACCTGTCATTTTAACTCTGTACTGGAACAACACAAACGACATTTTAACATTGTACTGGAACAACACACCCGACATTGTAACACTGTACTGGAACAACACAACCGACATTTTAACATTGTACTGGAACAACACACCGACATTTTAACACTGTACTGGAACATCACACCTGAAATTTTAACACTGTACTGGAACAACACAACCGTCAGTTTAACACTGTACTGGAACAACACACCTGTCATTTTAACACTGTACTGGAACAACACACCTGTCATTTTAACACTGTACTGGAACAACACGCCTGTCATTTTAACATTGTACTGGAACAACACACCTGTCATTTTAACACTGTACTGGAACAAGACACCTGTCATTTTAACATTGACCTGGAACAACACACCTGTCATTTCAACATTGTACTGGAACAACACGCCTGTCATTTTAACATTGTACTGGAACAACACACCTGACATTTTAAGAGTGTACTGGAACAACACACCCGACATTTTAACATTGTACTGGAACAACACACCCGACACTTTAACATTGTACTGGAACAACACACCTGTCATTTTAACATTGTACTGGAACAACACACCTGTCATTTTAACATTTTACTGGAACAACACACCCGACATTTTAACATTGTACTGGAACAACACACCCGACATTTTAACACTGTACTGGAACAACACACCAGTCATTTTAACATTGTACTGGAACAACACACCCGACATTTTAACATTGTACTGGAACAACACACCTGTCATTTTAACATTGTACTGGAACAACACACCCGACATTTTAACTCTGTACTGGAACAACACACCCGACAATTTAACACTGTACTGGAACAACACACCCGACATTTTAACATTGTACTGGAACAACACACCTGTCATTTTAACTCTGTACTGGAACAACACACCTGACATTTTAACATTGTACTGGAACAACACAACTGACATTTTAACACTGTACTGGAACAACACAACTGACATTTTAACACTGTACTGGAACAAGACACCTGACATTTTAACACTGTACTGGAACAACACACCTGATATTTTAACACTGTACTGGAACAACACACCTGACATTTTAACACTGTACTGGAACAACACGCCTGTCATTTTAACATTGTACTGGAACAACCCACCTGTCATTTTAACATTGTACTGGAACAACAAACCTGTCATTTTAACACTATACTGGAACAACACACCTGACATTTTAACACTGTACTGGAGCAACACGCCTGTCATTTTAACATGTACTGGAACAACACACCTGTCATTTTAACATTGTACTGGAACAACACACCTGTCATTTTAACATTGTACTGGAACAACACACCTGTCATTTTAACACTGTACTGGAACAACACACCTGTCATTTTAACACTGTACTCGAACAACACACCTGTCATTTTAACACTGTACTGGAACAACACACCTGACATTTTAACATTGAACTGGAACAACACACCTGACATTTTAACATTGTACTGGAACAACACACCTGTCATTTTAACTCTGTACTGGAACAACACACCCGACATTTTAACATTGTACTGGAACAACACACCTTACATTTTAACATTGAACTGGAACAACACACCTGTCATTTTAACTCTGTACTGGAACAACACAAACGACATTTTAACATTGTACTGGAACAACACACCCGACATTGTAACACTGTACTGGAACAACACAACTGACATTTTAACATTGTACTGGAACAACACACACGACATTTTAACACTGTACTGGAACATCACACCTGAAATTTTAACACTGTACTGGAACAACACAACCGTCAGTTTAACACTGTACTGGAACAACACACCTGTCATTTTAACACTGTACTGGAACAACACACCTGTCATTTTAACACTGTACTGGAACAACACGCCTGTCATTTTAACATTGTACTGGAACAACACACCTGTCATTTTAACACTGTACTGGAACAAGACACCTGTCTTTTTAACATTGACCTGGAACAACACACCTGTCATTTCAACATTGTACTGGAACAACACGCCTGTCATTTTAACATTGTACTGGAACAACACACCTGACATTTTAAGAGTGTACTGGAACAACACACCCGACATTTTAACATTGTACTGGAACAACACACCCGACACTTTAACATTGTACTGGAACAACACACCTGTCATTTTAACATTGTACTGGAACAACACACCTGTCATTTTAACATTGTACTGGAACAACACACCGACATTTTAACATTGTACTGGAACAACACACCCGACATTTTAACACTGTACTGGAACAACACACCAGTCATTTTAACATTGTACTGGAACAACACACCCGACATTTTAACATTGTACTGGAACAACACACCTGTCATTTTAACATTGTACTGGAACAACACACCCGACATTTTAACTCTGTACTGGAACAACACACCCGACAATTTAACACTGTACTGGAACAACACACCCGACATTTTAACATTGTACTGGAACAACACACCTGTCATTTTAACTCTGTACTGGAACAACACAACTGACATTTTAACATTGTACTGGAACAACACAACTGACATTTTAACACTGTACTGGAACAACACAACTGACATTTTAACACTGTACTGGAACAAGACACCTGACATTTTAACACTGTACTGGAACAACACACCTGATATTTTAACACTGTACTGGAACAACACACCTGACATTTTAACACTGTACTGGAACAACACACCTGTCATTTTAACATTGTACTGGAACAACCCACCTGTCATTTTAACATTGTACTGGAACAACAAACCTGTCATTTTAACACTATCTGGAACAACACACCTGACATTTTAACACTGTACTGGAGCAACACGCCTGTCATTTTAACATAGTACTGGAACAACCCACCTGTCATTTTAACATTGGACTGGAACAACACACCTGTCATTTTAACATTGTACTGGAACAACACGCCTGTCATTTTAACACTGTACTGGAACAACACACCTGTCATTTTAACACTGTACTCGAACAACACACCTGTCATTTTAACACTGTACTGGAACAACACACCTGTCATTTTAACACTGTACTGGAACAACACACCTGTCATTTTAACATTGTACTGGAACAACACACCTGTCTTTTTAACATTGTCCTGGAACAACACACCTGTCATTGTAACATTGTACTGGAACAACACACCTGACATTTTAAGAGTGTACTGGAACAACACACCCGACATTTTAACATTGTACTGGAACAACACACCCGACATTTTAACACTGTACTGGAACAACACACCCGACATTTTAACATTGTACTGGAACAACACACCCGACATTTTAGCACTGTACTGGAACAACACACCTGTCATTTTAACACTGTACTGGAACAACACACCCGACATTTTAACATTGAACTGGAACAACACACCTGACATTTTAACATTGTACTGGAACAACACACCTGTCATTTTAACTCTGTACTGGAACAACACACCCGACATTTTAACATTGTACTGGAACAACACACCTTACATTTTAACATTGTACTGGAACAACACACCTGTCATTTTAACATTGTACTGGAACAACACACCCGACATTTTAACATTGTACTGGAACAACACACCCGACATTGTAACATTGTACTGGAACAACACACCTGTCATTTTAACATTGTACTGGAACAACACACCCGACATTTTAACATTGTACTGGAACAACACACCTGTCATTTTAACATTGTACTGGAACAACACAACTGACATTTTAAAATTGTACTGGAACAACACACACGACATTTTAACACTGTACTGGAACATCACACCTGAAATTTTAACACTGTACTGGAACAACACACCTGACATTTTAACACTGTACTGGAACAACACCACTGACATTTTAACATTGTACTGGAACAACACACCCGACGTTTTAACACTGTACTGGAACAACACAACTGACATTTTTACACTCTACTGGATCAAGACACCTGACATTTTAACACTGTACTGGAACAACACACCTGATATTTTAACACTGTACTGGAACAACACGCCTGTCATTTTAAAATTGTAGTGGAACAACCCACCTGTCATTTTAACATTGTACTGGAACAACACACCTGACATTTTAACACTGTACTGGAACAACACACCTGACATTTTAACACTGTACTGGAACAACACGCCTGTCATTTTAAAATTGTAGTGGAACAACCCACCTGTCATTTTAACATTGTACTGGAACAACACACCTTACATTTTAACACTGTACTGGAACAACACACCTGACATTTTAACACTGTACTGGAGCAACACGCCTGTCATTTTATCATTGTACTGGAACAACACACCTATCATTTTAACATTGTACTGGAACAACACACCTGTCATTTTAACACTGTACTGGATAAACACGCCTGTCATTTTAACACTGTACTGGAACAACACAACCGTCAGTTTAACACTGTACTGGAACAACACACCTGTCATTTTAACACTGTACTGGAACAACACACCTGTCATTTTAACACTGTCCTGGAACAACACGCCTGTCATTTTAACATTGTACTGGAACAACACACCTGTCATTTTAACACTGTACTGGAACAACACACCTGTCTTTTTAACATTGTCCTGGAACAACACACCTGACATTTTAACACTGTACTGGAACAACACACCTGTCATTTTAACACTGTACTGGAACAACACACCCGACATTTTAACATTGTACTGGAACAACACACCTGTCATTTTAACATTGTACTGGAACAACACACCTGTCATTTTAACACTGTACTGGAACAACACACCTGTCATTTTAACACTGTACTGGAACAACACAACCGTCAGTTTAACACTGTACTGGAACAACACACCTGTCATTTTAACACTGTACTGGAACAACACGCCTGTCATTTCAACATTGTACTGGAACAACACACCTGTCATTTTAACATTGTACTGGAACAACACACCTGACATTTTAAGAGTGTACTGGAACAACACACCCGACACTTTAACATTGTACTGGAACAACACACCTGTCATTTTAACATTGTACTGGAACAACACACCCTACATTTTAACATTGTACTGGAACAACACACCCGACATTTTAACACTGTACTGGAACAACACACCAGTCATTTTAACATTGTACTGGAACAACACACCCGACATTTTAACACTGTACTGGAACAACACACCTGTCATTTTAACATTGTACTGGAACAACACACCCGACATTTTAACATTGTACTGGAACAACACACCCGACAATTTAACACTGTACTGGAACAACACACCCGACATTTTAACATTGTACTGGAACAACACACCTGTCATTTTAACTCTGTACTGGAACAACACACCCGACATTTTAACATTGTACTGGAACAACACACCCGACATTTTAACACTGTACTGGAACAACACAACTGACATTTTAACATTGTACTGGAACAACGCATACAACATTTTAACACTGTACTGGAACATCACACCTGACATTTTAACATTGTACTGGAACAACACACCTGACATTTTAACACTGTACTGGACCAACACAACTGACATTTTAACATTGTACTGGAACAACACACCCGACGTTTTAACACTGTACTGGAACAACACAACTGACATTTTAACACTGTACTGGAACAAGACACCTGACATTTTAACACTGTACTGGAACAACACACCTGATATTTTAACACTGTACTGGAACAACACACCTGTCATTTTAACATTGTACTGGAACAAGACACCTGACATTTTAACACTGTACTGGAACAACACACCTGACATTTTAACACTGTACTGGAACAACACGCCTGTCATTTTAACATTGTACTGGAACAACCCACCTGTCATTTTAACACTGTACTGGAACAACACACCTGACATTTTAACACTGTACTGGAGCAACACGCCTGTCATTTTAACATTGTACTGGAACAACCCACCTGTCATTTTAACATTGTACTGGAACAACACACCTGTCATTTTAACATTGTACTGGAACAACACGCCTGTCATTTTAACACTGTACTGGAACAACACACCTGTCATTTTAACAGTGTACTGGAACAACACACCTGTCATTTTAACATTGTACTGGAACAAGACACCTGACATTTTAACACTGTACTGGAACAACACACCTGACATTTTAACACTGTACTGGAACAACACGCCTGTCATTTTAACATTGTACTGGAACAACCCACCTGTCATTTTAACACTGTACTGGAACAACACACCTGACATTTTAACACTGTACTGGAGCAACACGCCTGTCATTTTAACATTGTACTGGAACAACCCACCTGTCATTTTAACATTGTACTGGAACAACACACCTGTCATTTTAACATTGTACTGGAACAACACACCTGTCATTTTAACACTGTACTGGAACAACACGCCTGTCATTTTAACATTGTACTGGAACAACACACCTGTCACTTTAACACTGTACTGGAACAACACACCTGTCTTTTTAACATTGTCCTGGAACAACACACCTGTCATTTTAACATTGTACTGGAACAACACGCCTGTCATTTTAACATTGTACTGGAACAACACACCTGACATTTTAAGAGTGTACTGGAACAACACACCCGACATTTTAACATTGTACTGGAACAACACACCCGACACTTTAACATTGGACTGGAACAACACACCTGTCATGTTAACACTGTACTGGAACAACACACCTGTCATTTTAACATTGTACTGGAACAACACACCTGTCATTTTAACACTGTACTGGAGCAACACGCCTGTCATTTTAACATTGTACTGGAACAACACACCTGTCATTTTAACACTGTACTGTAACAACACACCTGTCTTTTTAACATTGTACTGGAACAACACACCTGTCATTTCAACATTGTACTGGAACAACACCTGTCATTTTAACATTGTACTGGAACAACACACCTGACATTTTAAGAGTGTACTGGAACAACACACCCGACATTTTAACATTGTACTGGAACAACACACCCGACACTTTAACATTGTACTGGAACAACACACCTGTCATTTTAACATTGAACTGGAACAACACGCCTGTCATTTTAACATTGTACTGAACAACACACCCGACATTTTAACATTGTACTGGAACAAAACACCCGACATTTTAACACTGTACTGGAACAACACACCAGTCATTTTAACATTGTACTGGAACAACACACCCGACATTTTAACACTGTACTGGAACAACACACCTGTCATTTTAACATTGTACTGGAACAACACACCCGACATTTTAACTCTGTACTGGAACAACACACCCGACAATTTAACACTGTACTGGAACAACACACCCGACATTTTAACATTGTACTGGAACAACACACCTGTCATTTTAACACTGTACTGGAACAACACACCCGACATTTTAACATTGTACTGGAACAACGCACCTGACATTTTAACACAGGACTGGAACAACACACCCGACATTTTAACATTGTACTGGAACAACACACCTGTCATTTTAACATTGTACTGGAACAACACACCTGTCATTTTAACACTGTACTGGAACAGCACACCCGACATTTTAACATTGTACTGGAACAACACACCCGACATTTTAACACTGTACTGGAACAACACACCCGACATTTTAACATTGTACTGGAACAACACACCTGTCATTTTAACATTGTACTGGAACAACACACCCGACATTTTAACACAGTACTGGAACAACACACCCGACATTTTAACATTGTACTGGAACAACACACCCGACATTTTAACACTGTACTGGAACAACACACCTGTCATTTTAACACTGTACTGGAACAACACACCCGACATTTTAACATTGTACTGGAACAACACACCTGACATTTTAACATTGTACTGGAACAACACACCTGTCATTTTAACTCTGTACTGGAACAACACACCCGACATTTTAACATTGTACTGGAACAACACACCTGACATTTTAACATTGTACTGGAACAACACACCCGACATTTTAACTCTGTACTGGAACAACACGCCTGTCATTTTAACACCGTACTGGAACAACACAACCGTCATTTTAACATTGTACTGGAACAACACACCCGACATTTTAACACTGTACTGGAACAACACACCCGACATTTTAACATTGTACTGGAACAACACACCCGACATTTTAACACTGTACTGGAACAACACACCTGTCATTTTAACACTGTACTGGAACAACACACCCGACATTTTAACATTGTACTGGAACAACACACCCGACATTTTAACATTGTACTGGAACAACACACCTGACATTTTAACATTGTACTGGAACAACACACCTGTCATTTTAACACTGTACTGGAACAACACACCTGTCATTTTAACATTGTACTGGAACAACACACCTGTCATTTTAACTCTGTACTGGAACAACACACCCGACATTTTAACATTGTACTGGAACAACACACCCGACATTTTAACACTGTACTGGAACAACACAACTGACATTTTCACATTGTACTGGAACAACACATACGACATTTTAACACTGTACTGGAACATCACACCTGACATTTTAACACTGTACTGGAACAACACACCTGACATTTTAACACTGTACTGGAACAACACAACTGACATTTTAACATTGTACTGGAACAACACACCCGACGTTTTAACACTGTACTGGAACAACACGCCTGTCATTTTAACATTGTACTGGAACAAGACACCTGACATTTTAACACTGTACTGGAACAACACACCTGACATTTTAACACTGTACTGGAACAACACGCCTGTCATTTTAACATTGTACTGGAACAACCCACCTGTCATTTTAACATTGTACTGGAACAACACACCTGTCATTTTAACATTGTACTGGAACAACACACCTGTCATTTTAACTCTGTACTGGAACAACACGCCTGTCATTTTAACACCGTACTGGAACAACACAACCGTCATTTTAACACTGTACTGGAACAACACACCTGTCATTTTAACACTGTACTGGAACAACACACCGGTCATTTTAACACTGTACTGGAACAACACACCGACATTTTAACATTGTACTGGAACAACGCACCTGACATTTTAACATTGTACTGGAACAACACCCCGACATTTTAACATTGTACTGGAACAACACACCTGTCATTTTAACATTGTACAGGAACAACACACCTGTCATTTTAACACTGTACTGGAACAGCACACCCGACATTTTAACATTGTACTGGAACAACACACCCGACATTTTAACACTGTACTGGAACAACACACCCGACATTTTAACATTGTACTGGAACAACACACCTGTCATTTTAACATTGTACTGGAACAACACACCCGACATTTTAACACAGTACTGGAACAACACACCCGACATTTTAACATTGTACTGGAACAACACACCCGACATTTTAACACTGTACTGGAACAACACACCTGTCATTTTAACACTGTACTGGAACAACACACCCGACATTTTAACATTGTACTGGAACAACACACCTGTCATTTTAACTCTGTACTGGAACAACACACCCGACATTTTAAGATTGTACTGGAACAACACACCTGACATTTTAACATTGTACTGGAACAACACACCTGTCATTTTAACATTGTACTGGAACAACACACCTGTCATTTTAACATTGTACTGGAACAACACGCCTGTCGTTTAACACTGTGCTGGAACAACACACCTGTCATTTTAACATTGTACTGGAACAACACACCCGACATTTTAACATTGTACTGGAACAACACACCTGTCATTTTAACATTGTACTGGAACAACACACCTGTCATTTTAACTCTGTACTGGAACAACACACCTGTCATTTTAACACTGTACTGGAACAACACACCTGTCATTTTAACACTGTACTGGAACAACACGCCTGTCATTTTAACATTATACTGGAACAACACACCTGTCTTTTTAGCTCTGTACTGGAACAACACACCTGTCATTTTAACATTGTACTGGAACAACACACCTGTCATTTTAACATTGTACTGGAACAACACACCTGTCATTATAACATTGTACTGGAACAACACACCTGTCATTTTAATACTGTACTGGAACAACACACCCGTCAGTTTAACATTGTACTGGAACAACACACCCGACATTATAACATTGTACTGGAACAACACACCTGTCATTTTAACACTGTACTAGAACAACATACCTGTCATTTTAACACTGTACTGGAACAACACACCTGTCATTTTAACATTTTACTGGAACAACACGCCTGTCATTTTAACATTGTACTGGAACAACACACCTGACATTTTAACATTGTACTGGAACAACACACCTGACATTTTAACATTGTACTGGAACAACACACCTGTCATTTTAACATTGTACTGGAACAACACACCTGTCATTTTAGCACTGTACTGGAACAACACGCCTGTCATTTTAACATTGTCCTGGAACAACACACCTGTCATTTTAACACTGTACTGGAACAACACGCCTGTCGTTTTAACATTGTACTGGAACAACACGCCTGTCATTTTAACACTGTACTGGAACAACACACCTGTCATTTTAACACTGTACTGGAACAACACGCCTGTCATTTTAACATTGTCCTGGAACAACACACCTGTCATTTCAACATTGTACTGGAACAACACACCTGTCATTTTAACACTGTACTGGAACAACACGCCTGTCATTTTAACATTGTCCTGGAACAACACACCTGTCATTTTAACATTGTACTGGAACAACACACCTGACATTTTAACATTGTACTGGGACAACACGCCTGTCATTTAACACTGTACTGGAACAACACACCTGTCATTTTAACATTGTCCTGGAACAACACACCTGTCATTTTAACATTGCACTGGAACAACACACCTGTCATTTTAACATTGTACTGGAACAACACACCTGTCATTTTAACACTGTACTGGAACAACACGCCTGTCATTTTTACATTGTCCTGGAACAACACACCTGTCATTTTAACATTGTACTGGAACAACACACCTGTCATTTTAACATTGTACTGGAACAACACGCCTGTCATTTTAACACTGTGCTGGAACAACACACCTGTCATTTTAACATTGTACTGGAACAACACACCCGACATTTTAACATTGTACTGGAACAACACACCTGTCATTTTAACATTGTACTGGAGCAACACACCTGTCATTTTAACTCTGTACTGGAACAACACGCCTGTCATTTTAACATTGTACTGGAACAACACACCTGTCATTTTAACACTGTACTGGAACAACACACCCGACATTTTAACATTATACTGGAACAACACACCTGTCATTTTAACACTGTACTGGAACAACACGCCTGTCATTTTAACATTGTACTGGAACAACACACCTGTCTTTTTAACTCTGTACTGGAACAACACACCTGTCATTTTAACATTGTACTGGAACAACACACCTGTCATTATAACATTGTACTGGAACAACACATCTGTCATTTTAATACTGTACTGGAACAACACACCCGTCATTTTAACATTGTACTGGAACAACACACCCGTCATTTTAACATTGTACTGGAACAACACACCTGTCTTTTTAGCTCTGTACTGGAACAACACACCTGTCATTTTAACATTGTACTGGAACAACACACCTGTCATTATAACATTGTACTGGAACAACACATCTGTCATTTTAATACTGTACTGGAACAACACACCCGTCATTTTAACATTATACTGGAACAACACACCTGACATTTTAACATTGTACTGGAACAACACACCTGACTTTTTAACATTGTACTGGAACAACACACCTGACATTTTAACACTGTACTGGAACAACACACCCGACATTTTAACATTGTACTGGAACAACACACCTGACATTTTAACATTGTACTGGAACAACACACCTGTCATTTTAACACTGTACTGGAACAACACACCCGACATTTTAACATTGTACTGGAACAACACACCCGACATTTTAACACTGTACTGGAACAACACAACTGACATTTTAACACTGTACTGGAACAACACACCCGACATTTTAACACTGTACTGGAACATCACACATGACATTTTAACACTGTACTGGAACAACACACCTGACATTTTCACACTGTACTGGAACAACACAACTGACATTTTAACATTGTACTGGAACAACACTCCCGACATTTTAACACTTTACTACAACAACACAACTGACATTTTAACACTGTACTGGAACAACACACCTGACATTTTAACACTGTACTGGAACAACACACCTGACATTTTAACACTGTACTGGAACAACACGCCTGTCATTTTAACATGGTACTGGAACAACACACCCGACGTTTTAACACTGTACTGGAACAACACACCTGACATTTTAACACTGTACTGGAACAACACGCCTGTCATTTTAACACTGTACTGGAACAACACAACTGACATTTTAACATTGTACTGGAACAACACATCCGACATTTTAACATTGTACTGGAACAACACACCGACATTTTAACACTGTACTGGAACAACACAACTGACATTTTAACACTGTACTGGAACAACACGCCTGTCATTTTAACATTGTACTGGAACAACACACCTGTCTTTTTAACTCTGTACTGGAACAACACACCTGTCATTTTAACATTGTACTGGAACAACACACCTGTCATTTTAACATTGTACTGGAACAACACATCTGTCATTTTAATACTGTACTGGAACAACACACCCGTCAGTTTAACATTGTACTGGAACAACACACCCGACATTATAACATTGTACTGGAACAACACACCTGTCATTTTAACACTGTACTGGAACAACATACCTGTCATTTTAACACTGTACTGGAACAACACACCTGTCATTTTAACATTTTACTGGAACAACACGCCTGTCATTTTAACATTGTACTGGAACAACACACCTGTCATTTTAACATTGTACTGGAACAACACACCTGACATTTTAACATTGTACTGGAACAACACACCTGTCATTTTAACATTGTACTGGAACAACACACCTGTCATTTTAGCACTGTACTGGAACAACACTCCTGTCATTTTAACATTGTCCTGGAACAACACACCTGTCATTTTAACACTGTACTGGAACAACACGCCTGTCGTTTTAACATTGTACTGGAACAACACGCCTGTCATTTTAACACTGTACTGGAACAACACACCTGTCATTTTAACACTGTACTGGAACAACACGCCTGTCATTTTAACATTGTCCTGGAACAACACACCTGTCATTTCAACATTGTACTGGAACAACACACCTGTCATTTTAACACTGTACTGGAACAACACGCCTGTCATTTTAACATTGTCCTGGAACAACACACCTGTCATTTTAACATTGTACTGGAACAACACACCTGACATTTTAACATTGTACTGGAACAACACGCCTGTCATTTAACACTGTACTGGAACAACACACCTGTCATTTTAACATTGTCCTGGAACAACACACCTGTCATTTTAACATTGCACTGGAACAACACACCTGTCATTTTAACATTGTACTGGAACAACACACCTGTCATTTTAACACTGTACTGGAACAACACGCCTGTCATTTTTACATTGTCCTGGAACAACACACCTGTCATTTTAACATTGTACTGGAACAACACACCTGTCATTTTAACATTGTACTGGAACAACACGCCTGTCATTTAACACTGTACTGGAACAACACACCTGTCATTTTAACATTGTACTGGAACAACACACCCGACATTTTAACATTGTACTGGAACAACACACCTGTCATTTTAACATTGTACTGGAGCAACACACCTGTCTTTTTAACTCTGTACTGGAACAACACGCCTGTCATTTTAACACTGTACTGGAACAACACACCTGTCATTTTAACACTGTACTGGAACAACACACCCGACATTTTAACATTGTCCTGGAACAACACACCTGTCATTTTAACACTGTAATGGAACAACACGCCTGTCATTTTAACATTATACTGGAACAACACACCTGTCATTATAACATTGTACTGGAACAACACACCTGTCATTTTAATACTGTACTGGAACAACACACCCGTCATTTTAACATTATACTTGAACAACACACCTGACATTTTAACATTGTACTGGAACAACACACCTGACTTTTTAACATTGTACTGGAACAACACACCTGACATTTTAACACTGTACTGGAACAACACACCCGACATTTTAACATTGTACTGGAACAACACACCTGACATTTTAACATTGTACTGGAACAACACACCTGTCATTTTAACACTGTACTGGAACAACACACCCGACATTTTAACATTGTACTGGAACAACACACCCGACATTTTAACACTGTACTGGAACAACACAACTGACATTTTAACACTGTACTGGAACAACACAACTGACATTTTAACATTGTACTGGAACAACACACCCGACATTTTAACACTTTACTACAACAACACAACTGACATTTTAACACTGTACTGGAACAACACACCTGACATTTTAACACTGTACTGGAACAACACGCCTGTCATTTTAACATGGTACTGGAACAACACACCCGACGTTTTAACACTGTACTGGAACAACACACCTGACATTTTAACACTGTACTGGAACAACACGCCTGTCATTTTAACACTGTACTGGAACAACACAACTGACATTTTAACATTGTACTGGAACAACACATCCGACATTTTAACATTGTACTGGAACAACACACCCGACATTTTAACACTGTACTGGAACAACACAACTGACATTTTAACACTGTACTGGAACAAGACACCTGACATTTTAACACTGTACTGGAACAACACACCTGACATTTTAACACTGTACTGGAACAACACGCCTGTCATTTTAACATTGTACAGGAACAACACACCCGACATTTTAACACTGTACTGGAACAACACACCCGACATTTTAACACTGTACTGGAACAACACACCTCACATTTTAACACTGTACTGGAACAACACACCTGACATTCTAACATTGTACTGGAACAACACACCTGTCATTTTAACACTGTACTGGAACAACACACCTGACATTTTAACATTGTACTGGAACAACACACCCGACATTTTAACATTGTACTGGAACAACGCACCTGACATTTTAACATTGTACTCGAACAACACACCCGACATTTTAACACTGTACAGGAACAACACACTCGACATTTTAACATTGTACTGGAACAACACACCCGACATTTTAACATTGTACTGGAACAACACACCTGACATTTTAACATTGTACTGGAACAACACACCTGTCATTTTAACACTGTACTGGAGCAACACACCCGACATTTTAACATTGTACTGGAACAACACACCTGTCATTTTAACATTGTACTGGAACAACACACCTGACATTTTAACATTGTACTGGAACAACACACCGACATTTTAACATTGTACTGGAACAACACACCTGTCATTTTAACATTGTACTGGAACAACACACCCGACATTTTAAAATTATATTGGAACAACACACCCGACATTTTAACATTGTACTGGAACAACACACCTGTCTTTTTAACTCTGTACTGGAACAACACGCCTGTCATTTTAACATTGTACTGGAACAACACACCTGACATTTTAACATTGTACTGGAACAACACACCTGTCATTTTAACACTGTACTGGAACAACACACCCGTCAGTTTAACATTGTACTGGAACAACACACCCGACATTTTAACATTGTACTGGAACAACATACCTGTCATTTTAACACTGTACTGGAACAACACACCTGTCATTTTAACACTGTACTGGAACAACACGCCTGTCGTTTTAACATTGTACTGGAACAACACGCCTGTCATTTTAACACTGTACTGGAACAACACACCTGTCATTTTAACACTGTACTGGAACAACACGCCTGTCATTTTAACATTGTCCTGGAACAACACACCTGTCTTTTTAACTCTGAACTGGAACAACACGCCTGTCATTTTAACATTGTACTGGAACAACACACCTGTCATTTTAACACTGTACTGGAACAACACACCCGACATTTTAACATTGTCCTGGAACAACACACCTGTCATTTTAACACTGTAATGGAACAAAACGCCTGTCATTTTAACATTATACTGGAACAACACACCTGTCTTTTTAGCTCTGTACTGGAACAACACACCTGTCATTTTAACATTGTACTGGAACAACACACCTGTCATTTTAACATTGTACTGGAACAACACATCTGTCATTTTAATACTGTACTGGAACAACACACCCGTCATTTTAACATTATACTTGAACAACACACCTGACATTTTAACATTGTACTGGAACAACACACCTGACATTTTAATACTGTACTGGAACAACACACCCGACATTTTAACATTGTACTGGAACAACACACCTGACATTTTAACATTGTACTGGAACAACACACCTGTCATTTTAACACTGTACTGGAACAACACACCCGACATTTTAACATTGTACTGGAACAACACACCCGACATTTTAACACTGTACTGGAACAACACAACTGACATTTTAACACTGTACTGGAACAACACACCCGACATTTTAACACTGTACTGGAACATCACACATGACATTTTAACACTGTACTGGAACAACACACCTGACATTTTCACACTGTACTGGAACAACACAACTGACATTTTAACATTGTACTGGAACAACACTCCCAACGTTTTAACACTTTACTACAACAACACAACTGACATTTTAACACTGTACTGGGTCAAGACACCTGACATTTTAACACTGTACTGGAACAACACACCTGACATTTTAACACTGTACTGGAACAACACGCCTGTCATTTTAACATTGTACTGGAACAACACACCCGACGTTTTAACAGTGTACTGGAACAACACACCTGACATTTTAACACTGGACTGGAACAACACGCCTGTCATTTTAACACTGCACTGGAACAACACAACTGACATTTTAACATTGTACTGGAACAACACACCGACATTTTAACATTGTACTGGAACAACACACCCGACATTTTAACACTGTACTGGAACAACACACCTGACATTTTAACACTGTACTGGAACAAGACACCTGACATTTTAACACTGTACTGGAACAACACACCTGACATTTCAACACTGTACTGGAACAACACGCCTGTCATTTTAACATTGTACAGGAACAACACACCCGACATTTTAACACTGTACTGGAACAACACACCCGACATTTAACACTGTACTGGAACAACACACCTCACATTTTAACACTGTACTGGATCAACACATCTGACATTCTTACATTGTACTGGAACAACACACCTGTCATTTTAACACTGTACTGGAACAACACACCTGACATTTTAACATTGTACTGGAACAACACACCCGACATTTTAACATTGTACTGGAACAACACACCCGACATTTTAACATTGTACTGGAACAACGCACCTGACATTTTAACATTGTACTCGAACAACACACCCGACATTTTAACACTGTACAGGAACAACACACACGACATTTTAACATTGTACTGGAACAACACACCCGACATTTTAACATTGTACTGGAACAACACACCTGACATTTTAACATTGTACTGGAACAACACACCTGTCATTTTAACACTGTACTGGAACAACACACCCGACATTTTAACATTGTACTGGAACAACACACCTGTCATTTTAACATTGTACTGGAACAACACACCTGACATTTTAACATTGTACTGGAACAACACACCCGACATTTTAACATTGTACTGGAACAACACACCTGTCATTTTAACATTGTACTGGAACAACACACCCGACATTTTAACATTATATTGGAACAACACACCCGACATTTTAACATTGTACTGGAACAACACGCCTGTCTTTTTAACTCTGTACTGGAACAACACGCCTGTCATTTTAACATTGTACTGGAACAACACACCTGACATTTTAACATTGTACTGGAACAACACACCTGTCATTTTAACACTGTACTGGAACAACACACCCGTCAGTTTAACATTGTACTGGAACAACACACCCGACATTTTAACATTGTACTGGAACAACACACCTGACATTTTAACATTGTACTGGAACAACACACCTGTCATTTTAACACTGTACTGGAGCAACACACCCGACATTTTAACATTGTACTGGAACAACACACCTGTCATTTTAACATTGTACTGGAACAACACACCTGACATTTTAACATTGTACTGGAACAACACACCCGACATTTTAACATTGTACTGGAACAACACACCTGTCATTTTAACATTGTACTGGAACAACACACCCGACATTTTAACATTATATTGGAACAACACACCCGACATTTTAACATTGTACTGGAACAACACACCTGTCATTTTAACTTTGTACTGGAACAACACACCTGTCATTTTAACATTGTACTGGAACAACACACCTGACATTTTAACATTGTACTGGAACAACACACCTGTCATTTTAACACTGTACTGGAACAACACACCCGTCAGTTTAACATTGTACTGGAACAACACACCCGACATTTTAACATTGTACTGAAACAACACACCTGTCATTTTAACACTGTACTGGAACAACACACCTGTCATTTTAACACTGTACTGGAACAACACGCCTGTCATTTTAACATTGTACTGGAACAACACACCTGTCATTTTAACACTGTACTGGAACAACACACCTGTCATTTTAACACTGTACTGGAACAACACGCCTGTCATTTTAACATTGTCCTGGAACAACACACCTGTCATTTTAACTCTGAACTGGAACAACACACCTGTCATTTTAACATTGTACTGGAACAACACACCTGTCATTTTAACACTGTACTGGAACAACACACCCGACATTTTAACATTGTCCTGGAACAACACACCTGTCATTTTAACACTGTAATGGAACAAAACGCCTGTCATTTTAACATTATACTGGAACAACACACCTGTCTTTTTAGCTCTGTACTGGAACAACACACCTGTCATTTTAACATTGTACTGGAACAACACACCTGTCATTTTAACATTGTACTGGAACAACACATCTGTCATTTTAATACTGTACTGGAACAACACACCCGTCATTTTAACATTATACTTGAACAACACACCTGACATTTTAACATTGTACTGGAACAACACACCTGACATTTTAATACTGTACTGGAACAACACACCCGACATTTTAACATTGTACTGGAACAACACACCTGACATTTTAACATTGTACTGGAACAACACACCTGTCATTTTAACACTGTACTGGAACAACACACCCGACATTTTAACATTGTACTGGAACAACACACCCGACATTTTAACACTGTACTGGAACAACACAACTGACATTTTAACACTGTACTGGAACAACACACCCGACATTTTAACACTGTACTGGAACATCACACCTGACATTTTAACACTGTACTGGAACAACACACCTGACATTTTCACACTGTACTGGAACAACACAACTGACATTTTAACATTGTACTGGAACAACACACCCAACGTTTTAACACTTTACTACAACAACACAACTGACATTTTAACACTGTACTGGAACAAGACACCTGACATTTTAACACTGTACTGGAACAACACACCTGACATTTTAACACTGTACTGGAACAACACGCCTGTCATTTTAACATTGTACTGGAACAACACACCCGACGTTTTAACACTGTACTGGAACAACACACCTGACATTTTAACACTGGACTGGAACAACACGCCTGTCATTTTAACACTGCACTGGAACAACACAACTGACATTTTAACATTGTACTGGAACAACACATCCGACATTTTAACATTGTACTGGAACAACACACCCGACATTTTAACACTGTACTGGAACAACACAACTGACATTTTAACACTGTACTGGAACAAGACACCTGACATTTTAACACTGTACTGGAACAACACACCTGACATTTCAACACTGTACTGGAACAACACGCCTGTCATTTTAACATTGTACAGGAACAACACACCCGACATTTTAACACTGTACTGGAACAACACACCCGACATTTAACACTGTACTGGAACAACACACCTCACATTTTAACACTGTACTGGATCAACACATCTGACATTCTTACATTGTACTGGAACAACACACCTGTCATTTTAACACTGTACTGGAACAACACACCTGACATTTTAACATTGTACTGGAACAACACACCCGACATTTTAACATTGTACTGGAACAACACACCCGACATTTTAACATTGTACTGGAACAACGCACCTGACATTTTAACATTGTACTCGAACAACACACCCGACATTTTAACACTGTACAGGAACAACACACTCGACATTTTAACATTGTACTGGAACAACACACCCGACATTTTAACATTGTACTGGAACAACACACCTGACATTTTAACATTGTACTGGAACAACACACCTGTCATTTTAACACTGTACTGGAACAACACACCCGACATTTTAACATTGTACTGGAACAACACACCTGTCATTTTAACATTGTACTGGAACAACACACCTGACATTTTAACATTGTACTGGAACAACACACCCGACATTTTAACATTGTACTGGAACAACACACCTGTCATTTTAACATTGTACTGGAACAACACACCCGACATTTTAAAATTATATTGGAACAACACACCCGACATTTTAACATTGTACTGGAACAACACGCCTGTCTTTTTAACTCTGTACTGGAACAACACGCCTGTCATTTTAACATTGTACTGGAACAACACACCTGACATTTTAACATTGTACTGGAACAACACACCTGTCATTTTAACACTGTACTGGAACAACACACCCGTCAGTTTAACATTGTACTGGAACAACACACCCGACATTTTAACATTGTACTGGAACAACACACCTGACATTTTAACATTGTCCTGGAACAACACACCTGTCATTTTAACACTGTACTGGAGCAACACACCCGACATTTTAACATTGTACTGGAACAACACACCTGTCATTTTAACATTGTACTGGAACAACACACCTGACATTTTAACATTGTACTGGAACAACACACCCGACATTTTAACATTGTACTGGAACAACACACCTGTCATTTTAACATTGTACTGGAACAACACACCCGACATTTTAAAATTATATTGGAACAACACACCCGACATTTTAACATTGTACTGGAACAACACGCCTGTCTTTTTAACTTTGTACTGGAACAACACGCCTGTCATTTTAACATTGTACTGGAACAACACACCTGACATTTTAACATTGTACTGGAACAACACACCTGTCATTTTAACACTGTACTGGAACAACACACCCGTCAGTTTAACATTGTACTGGAACAACACACCCGACATTTTAACATTGTACTGAACAACACACCTGTCATTTTAACACTGTACTGGAACAACACACCTGTCATTTTAACACTGTACTGGAACAACACGCCTCTCGTTTTAACATTGTACTGGAACAACACGCCTGTCATTTTAACACTGTACTGGAACAACACACCTGTCATTTTAACACTGTACTGGAACAACACGCCTGTCATTTTAACATTGTCCTGGAACAACACACCTGTCTTTTTAACTCTGAACTGGAACAACACGCCTGTCATTTTAACATTGTACTGGAACAACACACCTGTCATTTTAACACTGTACTGGAACAACACACCCGACATTTTAACATTGTCCTGGAACAACACACCTGTCATTTTAACACTGTAATGGAACAAAACGCCTGTCATTTTAACATTATACTGGAACAACACACCTGTCTTTTTAGCTCTGTACTGGAACAACACACCTGTCATTTTAACATTGTACTGGAACAACACACCTGTCATTTTAACATTGTACTGGAACAACACATCTGTCATTTTAATACTGTACTGGAACAACACACCCGTCATTTTAACATTATACTTGAACAACACACCTGACATTTTAACATTGTACTGGAACAACACACCTGACATTTTAATACTGTACTGGAACAACACACCCGACATTTTAACATTGTACTGGAACAACACACCTGACATTTTAACATTGTACTGGAACAACACACCTGTCATTTTAACACTGTACTGGAACAACACACCCGACATTTTAACATTGTACTGGAACAACACACCCGACATTTTAACACTGTACTGGAACAACACAACTGACATTTTAACACTGTACTGGAACAACACACCCGACATTTTAACACTGTACTGGAACATCACACATGACATTTTAACACTGTACTGGAACAACACACCTGACATTTTCACACTGTACTGGAACAACACAACTGACATTTTAACATTGTACTGGAACAACACTCCCAACGTTTTAACACTTTACTACAACAACACAACTGACATCTTAACACTGTACTGGGTCAAGACACCTGACATTTTAACACTGTACTGGAACAACACACCTGACATTTTAACACTGTACTGGAACAACACGCCTGTCATTTTAACATTGTACTGGAACAACACACCCGACGTTTTAACACTGTACTGGAACAACACACCTGACATTTTAACACTGGACTGGAACAACACGCCTGTCATTTTAACACTGCACTGGAACAACACAACTGACATTTTAACATTGTACTGGAACAACACATCCGACATTTTAACATTGTACTGGAACAACACACCCGACATTTTAACACTGTACTGGAACAACACAACTGACATTTTAACACTGTACTGGAACAAGACACCTGACATTTTAACACTGTACTGGAACAACACACCTGACATTTCAACACTGTACTGGAACAACACGCCTGTCATTTTAACATTGTACAGGAACAACACACCCGACATTTTAACACTGTACTGGAACAACACACCCGACATTTTAACACTGTACTGGAACAACACACCTCACATTTTAACACTGTACTGGATCAACACATCTGACATTCTTACATTGTACTGGAACAACACACCTGTCATTTTAACACTGTACTGGAACAACACACCTGACATTTTAACATTGTACTGGAACAACACACCCGACATTTTAACATTGTACTGGAACAACACACCCGACATTTTAACATTGTACTGGAACAACGCACCTGACATTTTAACATTGTACTCGAACAACACACCCGACATTTTAACACTGTACAGGAACAACACACTCGACATTTTAACATTGTACTGGAACAACACACCCGACATTTTAACATTGTACTGGAACAACACACCTGACATTTTAACATTGTACTGGAACAACACACCTGTCATTTTAACACTGTACTGGAACAACACACCCGACATTTTAACATTGTACTGGAACAACACACCTGTCATTTTAACATTGTACTGGAACAACACACCTGACATTTTAACATTGTACTGGAACAACACACCCGACATTTTAACATTGTACTGGAACAACACACCTGTCATTTTAACATTGTACTGGAACAACACACCCGACATTTTAAAATTATATTGGAACAACACACCCGACATTTTAACATTGTACTGGAACAACACGCCTGTCTTTTTAACTCTGTACTGGAACAACACGCCTGTCATTTTAACATTGTACTGGAACAACACACCTGACATTTTAACATTGTACTGGAACAACACACCTGTCATTTTAACACTGTACTGGAACAACACACCCGTCAGTTTAACATTGTACTGGAACAACACACCCGACATTTTAACATTGTACTGGAACAACATACCTGTCATTTTAACATTGTACTGGAACAACACACCTGTCATTTTAACACTGTACTGGAACAACACGCCTGTCATTTTAACATTGTACTGGAACAACACACCTGTCATTTTAACACTGTACTGGAACAACACACCTGTCATTTTAACATTGTACTGGAACAACACGCCTGTCATTTTAACATTGTCCTGGAACAACACACCTGTCATTTTAACATTGTACTGGAACAACACACCTGTCATTTTAACACTGTACTGGAACAACACGCCTGTCGTTTTAACATTGTACTGGAACAACACACCTGACATTTTAACATTGTACTGGAACAACACACCTGTCATTTAACACTGTACTGGAACAACACACCTGTCATTTTAACACGGTACTGGAACAAC
Source organism: Hemiscyllium ocellatum (assembly GCF_020745735.1). NCBI lineage: Eukaryota > Metazoa > Chordata > Chondrichthyes > Orectolobiformes > Hemiscylliidae > Hemiscyllium > Hemiscyllium ocellatum. The sequence goes on along the minus strand of NC_083432.1, from coordinate 5,451,976 downwards.
ACACCTGTCATTTTAACACTGTACTGGAACAACACGCCTGTCATTTTAACATTGTCCTGGAACAACACACCTGTCATTTTAACATTGTCCTGGAACAACACACCTGTCATTTTAACATTGTACTGGAACAACACGCCTGTCATTTAACACTGTACTGGAACAACACACCTGTCATTTTAACATTGTACTGGAACAACACACCCGACATTTTAACATTGTACTGGAACAACACACCTGTCATTTAACACTGTACTGGAACAACACACCTGTCATTTTAACATTGTCCTGGAACAACACACCTGTCATTTTAACATTGCACTGGAACAACACACCTGTCATTTTAACATTGTACTGGAACAACACACCTGTCATTTTAACACTGTACTGGAACAACACGCCTGTCATTTTAACATTGTCCTGGAACAACACACCTGTCATTTTAACATTGTACTGGAACAACACACCTGTCATTTTAACATTGTACTGGAACAACACGCCTGTCATTTAACACTGTACTGGAACAACACACCTGTCATTTTAACATTGTACTGGAACAACACACCCGACATTTTAACATTGTACTGGAACAACACACCTGTCATTTTAACATTGTACTGGAACAACACACCTGTCTTTTTAACTCTGTACTGGAACAACACCCCTGTCATTTTAACATTGTACTGGAACAACACACCTGTCATTTTATCACTGTACTGGAACAACACACCCGACATTTTAACATTGTCCTGGAACAACACACCTGTCATTTTAACACTGTAATGGAACAACACGCCTGTCATTTTAACATTATACTGGAACAACACACCTGTCTTTTTAGCTCTGTACTGGAACAACACACCTGTCATTTTAACATTGTACTGGAACAACACACCTGTCATTTTAACATTGTACTGGAACAACACACCTGTCATTATAACATTGTACTGGAACAACACACCTGTCATTTTAATACTGTACTGGAACAACACACCCGTCAGTTTAACATTGTACTGGAACAACACACCCGACATTATAACATTGTACTGGAACAACACACCTGTCATTTTAACACTGTACTGGAACAACACACCTGTCATTTTAACATTTTACTGGAACAACACGCCTGTCATTTTAACATTGTACTGGAACAACACACCTGTCATTTTAACATTGTACTGGAACAACACACCTGACATTTCAACATTGTACTGGAACAACACACCCGACATTTTAACATTGTACTGGAACAACACACCTGACATTTTAACATTGTACTGCAACAACACACCTGTCATTTTAACACTGTACTGGAACAACACACCCGACATTTTAACATTGTACTGGAACAACACACCCGACATTTTAACACTGTACTGGAACAACACAACTGACATTTTAACACTGTACTGGAACAACACACCCGACATTTTAACACTGTACTGGAACATCACACATGACATTTTAACACTGTACTGGAACAACACACCTGACATTTTCACACTGTACTGGAACAACACAACTGACATTTTAACATTGTACTGGAACAACACTCCCGACATTTTAACACTTTACTGGAACAACACAACTGACATCTTAACACTGTACTGGATCAAGACACCTGACATTTTAACACTGTACTGGAACAACACACCTGACATTTTAACACTGTACTGGAACAACACGCCTGTCATTTTAACATTGTACTGGAACAACACACCCGACGTTTTAACACTGTACTGGAACAACACACCTGACATTTTAACACTGTACTGGAACAACACGCCTGTCATTTTAACACTGTGCTGGAACAACACACCTGACATTTTAACATTGTACTGGAACAACACACCCGACAGTTTAACATTGTACTGGAACAACACACCCGACATTTTAACACTGTACTGGAACAACACAACTGACATTTTAACACTGTACTGGAACAAGACACCTGACATTTTAACACTGTACTGGAACAACACACCTGACATTTTAACACTGTACTGGAACAACACGCCTGTCATTTTAACATTGTCCTGGAACAACACACCCGACATTTTAACACTGTACTGGAACAACACACCCGACATTTTAACACTGTACTGGAACAACACACCTCACATTTTAACACTGTACTGGATCAACACATCTGACATTTTAACATTGTACTGGAACAACACACCTGTCATTTTAACATTGTACTGGAACAACACACCCGACATTTTAACATTGTACTGGAACAACACACCCGACATTTTAACATTGTACTGGAACAACGCACCTGACATTTTAACATTGTACTCGAACAACACACCCGACATTTTAACACTGTACTGGAACAACACACTCGACATTTTAACATTGTACTGGAACAACACACCCGACATTTTAACATTGTACTGGAACAACACACCTGACATTTTAACATTGTACTGGAACAACACACCTGTCATTTTAACACTGTACTGGAACAACACACCCGACATTTTAACATTGTACTGGAACAACACACCTGTCATTTTAACATTGTACTGGAACAACACACCTGACATTTTAACATTGTACTGGAACAACACACCCGACATTTTAACATTGCACTGGAACAACACACCTGTCATTTTAACATTGTACTGGAACAACACACCCGACATTTTAACATTATATTGGAACAACACACCCGACATTTTAACATTGTACTGGAACAACACACCTGTCTTTTTAACTCTGTACTGGAACAACACGCCTGTCATTTTAACATTGTACTGGAACAACACACCTGACATTTTAACATTGTACTGGAACAACACACCTGTCATTTTAACACTGTACTGGAACAACACACCCGTCAGTTTAACATTGTACTGGAACAACACACCCGACATTTTAACATTGTACTGGAACAACATACCTGTCATTTTAACACTGTACTGGAACAACACACCTGTCATTTTAACACTGTACTGGAACAACACGCCTGTCGTTTTAACATTGTACTGGAACAACACGCCTGTCATTTTAACACTGTGCTGGAACAACACACCTGACATTTTAACACTGTACTGGAACAACACGCCTGTCATTTTAACATTGTCCTGGAACAACACACCTCACATTTTAACACTGTACTGGAACAACACAACTGACATTTTAACACTGTACTGGAACAAGACACCTGACATTTTAACACTGTACTGGAACAACACACCTGACATTTTAACACTGTACTGGAACAACACGCCTGTCATTTTAACATTGTCCTGGAACAACACACCCGACATTTTAACACTGTACTGGAACAACACACCCGACATTTTAACACTGTACTGGAACAACACACCTCACATTTTAACACTGTACTGGATCAACACATCTGACATTTTAACATTGTACTGGAACAACACACCTGTCATTTTAACACTGTACTGGAACAACACACCCGACATTTTAACATTGTACTGGAACAACACACCCGACATTTTAACATTGTACTGGAACAACGCACCTGACATTTTAACATTGTACTCGAACAACACACCCGACATTTTAACACTGTACTGGAACAACACACTCGACATTTTAACATTGTACTGGAACAACACACCCGACATTTTAACATTGTACTGGAACAACACACCTGACATTTTAACATTGTACTGGAACAACACACCTGTCATTTTAACACTGTACTGGAACAACACACCCGACATTTTAACATTGTACTGGAACAACACACCTGTCATTTTAACATTGTACTGGAACAACACACCTGACATTTTAACATTGTACTGGAACAACACACCCGACATTTTAACATTGCACTGGAACAACACACCTGTCATTTTAACATTGTACTGGAACAACACACCCGACATTTTAACATTATATTGGAACAACACACCCGACATTTTAACATTGTACTGGAACAACACACCTGTCATTTTAACTCTGTACTGGAACAACACGCCTGTCATTTTAACATTGTACTGGAACAACACACCTGACATTTTAACATTGTACTGGAACAACACACCTGTCATTTTAACACTGTACTGGAACAACACACCCGTCAGTTTAACATTGTACTGGAACAACACACCCGACATTTTAACATTGTACTGGAACAACATACCTGTCATTTTAACACTGTACTGGAACAACACACCTGTCATTTTAACACTGTACTGGAACAACACGCCTGTCGTTTTAACATTGTACTGGAACAACACACCTGTCATTTTAACACTGTGCTGGAACAACACACCTGACATTTTAACATTGTACTAGAACAACACACCCGACAGTTTAACATTGTACTGGAACAACACACCCGACATTTTAACACTGTACTGGAACAACACAACTGACATTTTAACACTGTACTGGAACAAGACACCTGACATTTTAACACTGTACTGGAACAACACACCTGTCATTTTAACACTGTACTGGAACAACACGCCTGTCATTTTAACATTGTCCTGGAACAACACACCTGTCATTTTAACATTGTACTGGAACAACACACCTGTCATTTTAACACTGTACTGGAACAACACACCTGTCGTTTTAACATTGTACTGGAACAACACACCTGACATTTTAACATTGTACTGGAACAACACACCTGTCATTTTAACATTGTACTGGAACAACACACCTGTCATTTAACACTGTACTGGAACAACACACCTGTCATTTAACACTGTACTGGAACAACACACCTGTCATTTTAACACTGTACTGGAACAACACACCTGTCATTTTAACATTGTCCTGGAACAACACACCTGTCATTTTAACATTGTACTGGAACAACACACCTGTCATTTAACACTGTACTGGAACAACACACCTGTCATTTTAACATTGTACTGGAACAACACACCCGACATTTTAACATTATACTGGAACAACACACCTGTCATTTTAACATTGTACTGGAACAACATACCTGTCATTTTAACACTGTACTGGAACAACACACCTGTCATTTTAACACTGTACTGGAACAACACGCCAGTCGTTTTAACATTGTACTGGAACAACACACCTGACATTCTAACATTATACTCGAACAACACACCTGTCATTTTAACACAGTACTGGAACAACACACCTGACATTTTAACATTGTACTGGAACAACACACCCGACATTTTAACATTGTACTGGAACAACGCACCTGACATTTTAACATTGTACTGGAACAACACACCTGACATTTTAACATTGTACTGGAACAACACACCCGACATTTTAACAGTGTACTGGAACAACACACCCGACATTTTAACATTGTACTGGAACAACGCACCTGACATTTTAACATTGTACTCGAACAACACACCCGACATTTTAACACTGTACAGGAACAACACACTCGACATTTTAACATTGTACTGGAACAACACACCCGACATTTTAACATTGTACTGGAACAACACACCTGACATTTTAACATTGTACTGGAACAACACACCTGTCATTTTAACTCTGTACTGGAACAACACACCCGACATTTTAACATTGTACTGGAACAACACACCTGTCATTTTAACATTGTACTGGAACAACACACCTGACATTTTAACATTGTACTGGAACAACACACCCGACATTTTAACATTGTACTGGAACAACACACCTGTCATTTTAACATTGTACTGGAACAACACACCCGACATTTTAACATTATACTGGAACAACACACCTGTCATTTTAACATTATACTGGAACAACACACCGGTCATTTTAACTCTGTACTGGAACAACACACCTGTCATTTTAACATTGTACTGGAACAACACGCCTGTCATTTTAACATTGTACTGGAACAACACACCTGTCAATTTAACACTGTACTGGAACAACACACCCGTCAGTTTAACATTGTACTGGAACAACACACCGACATTTTAACATTGTACTGGAACAACATACCTGTCATTTTAACACTGTACTGGAACAACACACCTGTCATTTTAACATTGTCCTGGAACAACACACCTGTCATTTTAACACTGTACTGGAACAACACGCCTGTCGTTTTAACATTGTACTGGAACAACACGCCTGTCATTTTAACACTGTACTGGAACAACACACCTGTCATTTTAACACTGTACTGGAACAACACGCCTGTCATTTTAACATTGTCCTGGAACAACACACCTGTCATTTCAACATTGTACTGGAACAACACACCTGTCATTTTAACACTGTACTGGAACAACACACCTGTCATTTTAACATTGTCCTGGAACAACACACCTGTCATTTTAACATTGTACTGGAACAACACACCTGACATTTTAACATTGTACTGGAACAACACGCCTGTCATTTAACACTGTACTGGAACAACACACCTGTCATTTTAACATTGTACTGGAACAACACACCTGTCATTTTAACATTGCACTGGAACAACACACCTGTCATTTTAACATTGTACTGGAACAACACACCTGTCATTTTAACATTATACTGGAACAACACACCTGTCATTTTAACACTGTACTGGAACAACACGCCTGTCATTTTTACATTGTCCTGGAACAACACACCAGTCATTTTAACATTGTACTGGAACAACACACCTGTCATTTTAACATTGTACTGGAACAACACGCCTGTCATTTAACACTGTACTGGAACAACACACCTGTCACTTTAACATTGTACTGGAACAACACACCCGACATTTTAACATTGTACTGGAACAACACACCTGTCATTTTAACATTGTACTGGAACAACACACCTGTCATTTTAACTCTGTACTGGAACAACACGCCTGTCATTTTAACATTGTACTGGAACAACACACCTGTCATTTTAACACTGTACTGGAACAACACACCCGACATTTTAACATTGTACTGGAACAACACACCTGTCATTTTAACACTGTACTGGAACAACACGCCTGTCATTTTAACATTGTACTGGAACAACACACCTGTCATTTTAACTCTGTACTGGAACAACACACCTGTCATTTTAACATTGTACTGGAACAACACACCTGTCATTTTAATACTGTACTGGAACAACACACCTCACATTTTAACACTGTACTGGATCAACACATCTGACATTTTAACATTGTACTGGAACAACACACCTGTCATTTTAACACTGTACTGGAACAACACACCCGACATTTTAACATTGTACTGGAACAACACACCGACATTTTAACATTGTACTGGAACAACGCACCTGACATTTTAACATTGTACTCGAACAACACACCCGACATTTTAACACTGTACTGGAACAACACACTCGACATTTTAACATTGTACTGGAACAACACACCCGACATTTTAACATTGTACTGGAACAACACACCTGACATTTTAACATTGTACTGGAGCAACACACCTGTCATTTTAACACTGTACTGGAACAACACACCCGACATTTTAACATTGTACTGGAACAACACACCTGTCATTTTAACATTGTACTGGAACAACACACCTGACATTTTAACATTGTACTGGAACAACACACCCGACATTTTAACATTGCACTGGAACAACACACCTGTCATTTTAACATTGTACTGGAACAACACACCCGACATTTTAACATTATATTGGAACAACACACCCGACATTTTAACATTGTACTGGAACAACACACCTGTCTTTTTAACTCTGTACTGGAACAACACGCCTGTCATTTTAACATTGTACTGGAACAACACACCTGACATTTTAACATTGTACTGGAACAACACACCTGTCATTTTAACACTGTACTGGAACAACACACCCGTCAGTTTAACATTGTACTGGAACAACACACCCGACATTTTAACATTGTACTGGAACAACATACCTGTCATTTTAACACTGTACTGGAACAACACACCTGTCATTTTAACACTGTACTGGAACAACACACCTGTCGTTTTAACATTGTACTGGAACAACACGCCTGTCATTTTAACACTGTGCTGGAACAACACACCTGACATTTTAACATTGTACTAGAACAACACACCCGACAGTTTAACATTGTACTGGAACAACACACCCGACATTTTAACACTGTACTGGAACAACACAACTGACATTTTAACACTGTACTGGAACAAGACACCTGACATTTTAACACTGTACTGGAACAACACACCTGTCATTTTAACACTGTACTGGAACAACACGCCTGTCATTTTAACATTGTCCTGGAACAACACACCTGTCATTTTAACATTGTACTGGAACAACACACCTGTCATTTTAACACTGTACTGGAACAACACGCCTGTCGTTTTAACATTGTACTGGAACAACACACCTGACATTTTAACATTGTACTGGAACAACACACCTGTCATTTTAACATTGTACTGGAACAACACACCTGTCATTTAACACTGTACTGGAACAACACACCTGTCATTTAACACTGTACTGGAACAACACACCTGTCATTTTAACACTGTACTGGAACAACACACCTGTCATTTTAACATTGTCCTGGAACAACACACCTGTCATTTTAACATTGTACTGGAACAACACACCTGTCATTTAACACTGTACTGGAACAACACACCTGTCATTTTAACATTGTACTGGAACAACACACCCGACATTTTAACATTATACTGGAACAACACACCTGTCATTTTAACATTGTACTGGAACAACATACCTGTCATTTTAACACTGTACTGGAACAACACACCTGTCATTTTAACACTGTACTGGAACAACACACCTGTCGTTTTAACATTGTACTGGAACAACACACCTGACATTCTAACATTATACTCGAACAACACACCTGTCATTTTAACACAGTACTGGAACAACACACCTGACATTTTAACATTGTACTGGAACAACACACCCGACATTTTAACATTGTACTGGAACAACGCACCTGACATTTTAACATTGTACTGGAACAACACACCTGACATTTTAACATTGTACTGGAACAACACACCCGACATTTTAACAGTGTACTGGAACAACACACCCGACATTTTAACATTGTACTGGAACAACGCACCTGACATTTTAACATTGTACTCGAACAACACACCCGACATTTTAACACTGTACAGGAACAACACACTCGACATTTTAACATTGTACTGGAACAACACACCCGACATTTTAACATTGTACTGGAACAACACACCTGACATTTTAACATTGTACTGGAACAACACACCTGTCATTTTAACACTGTACTGGAACAACACACCCGACATTTTAACATTGTACTGGAACAACACACCTGTCATTTTAACATTGTACTGGAACAACACACCTGACATTTTAACATTGTACTGGAACAACACACCCGACATTTTAACATTGTACTGGAACAACACACCTGTCATTTTAACATTGTACTGGAACAACACACCCGACATTTTAACATTGTACTGGAACAACACACCTGTCATTTTAACATTATACTGGAACAACACACCGGTCTTTTTAACTCTGTACTGGAACAACACACCTGTCATTTTAACATTGTACTGGAACAACACACCTGTCATTTTAACATTGTACTGGAACAACACACCTGTCAATTTAACACTGTACTGGAACAACACACCCGTCAGTTTAACATTGTACTGGAACAACACACCCGACATTTTAACATTGTACTGGAACAACATACCTGTCATTTTAACACTGTACTGGAACAACACGCCTGTCATTTTAACATTGTCCTGGAACAACACACCTGTCATTTTAACACTGTACTGGAACAACACACCTGTCATTTTAACATTGTACTGGAACAACACACCTGTCATTTTAACACTGTACTGGAACAACACACCTGTCATTTTAACACTGTACTGGAACAACACACCTGTCATTTTAACATTGTCCTGGAACAACACACCTGTCATTTCAACATTGTACTGGAACAACACACCTGTCATTTTAACACTGTACTGGAACAACACACCTGTCATTTTAACATTGTCCTGGAACAACACACCTGTCATTTTAACATTGTACTGGAACAACACACCTGACATTTTAACATTGTACTGGAACAACACGCCTGTCATTTAACACTGTACTGGAACAACACACCTGTCATTTTAACATTGTACTGGAACAACACACCTGTCATTTTAACATTGCACTGGAACAACACACCTGTCATTTTAACATTGTACTGGAACAACACACCTGTCATTTTAACATTATACTGGAACAACACACCTGTCATTTTAACACTGTACTGGAACAACACGCCTGTCATTTTTACATTGTCCTGGAACAACACACCAGTCATTTTAACATTGTACTGGAACAACACACCTGTCATTTTAACATTGTACTGGAACAACACGCCTGTCATTTAACACTGTACTGGAACAACACACCTGTCACTTTAACATTGTACTGGAACAACACACCCGACATTTTAACATTGTACTGGAACAACACACCTGTCATTTTAACATTGTACTGGAACAACACACCTGTCATTTTAACTCTGTACTGGAACAACACGCCTGTCATTTTAACATTGTACTGGAACAACACACCTGTCATTTTAACACTGTACTGGAACAACACACCCGACATTTTAACATTATACTGGAACAACACACCTGTCATTTTAACACTGTACTGGAACAACACGCCTGTCATTTTAACATTGTACTGGAACAACACACCTGTCTTTTTAACTCTGTACTGGAACAACACACCTGTCATTTTAACATTGTACTGGAACAACACACCTGTCATTTTAATACTGTACTGGAACAACACACCCGTCATTTTAACATTATACTTGAACAACACACCTGTCATTTTAACATTGTACTGGAACAACACACCTGACATTTTAACACTGTACTGGAACAACACACCCGACATTTTAACATTGTACTGGAACAACACACCTGACATTTTAACATTGTACTGGAACAACACACCTGTCATTTTAACACTGTACTGGAACAACACACCGACATTTTAACATTGTACTGGAACAACACACCCGACATTTTAACACTGTACTGGAACAACACAACTGACATTTTAACACTGTACTGGAACAACACACCCGACATTTTAACTCTGTACTGGAACATCACACATGACATTTTAACACTGTACTGGAACAACACACCTGACATTTTCACACTGTACTGGAACAACACAACTGACATTTTAACATTGTACTGGAACAACACTCCCGACATTTTAACACTTTACTGGAACAACACAACTGACATCTTAACACTGTACTGGAACAAGACACCTGACATTTTAGCACTGTACTGGAACAACACACCTGACATTTTAACACTGTACTGGAACAACACGCCTGTCATTTTAACATTGTACTGGAACAACACACCCGACGTTTTAACACTGTACTGGAACAACACACCTGACATTTTAACACTGTACTGGAACAACACGCCTGTCATTTTAACACTGTACTGGAACAACACGCCTGTCATTTTAACATTGTACTGGAACAACACACCGACATTTTAACACTGTACTGGAACAACACACCCGACATTTTAACACTGTACTGGAACAACACACCTCACATTTTAACACTGTACTGGATCAACACATCTGACATTTTAACATTGTACTGGAACAACACACCTGTCATTTTAACACTGTACTGGAACAACACACCTGACATTTTAACATTGTACTGGAACAACACACCCGACATTTTAACATTGTACTGGAACAACACACCCGACATTTTAACGTTGTACTGGAACAACGCACCTGACATTTTAACATTGTACTCGAACAACACACCCGACATTTTAACACTGTACAGGAACAACACACTCGACATTTTAACATTGTACTGGAACAACACACCCGACATTTTAACATTGTACTGGAACAACACACCTGACATTTTAACATTGTACTGGAACAACACACCTGTCATTTTAACACTGTACTGGAACAACACACCCGACATTTTAACATTGTACTGGAATAACACACCTGTCATTTTAACATTGTACTGGAACAACACACCTGACATTTTAACATTGTACTGGAACAACACACCCGACATTTTAACATTGTACTGGAACAACACACCTGTCATTTTAACATTGTACTGGAACAACACACCCGACATTTTAACATTATATTGGAACAACACACCCGACATTTTAACATTGTACTGGAACAACACGCCTGTCTTTTTAACTCTGTACTGGAACAACACGCCTGTCATTTTAACATTGTACTGGAACAACACACCTGACATTTTAACATTGTACTGGAACAACACACCTGTCATTTTAACACTGTACTGGAACAACACACCCGTCAGTTTAACATTGTACTGGAACAACACACCCGACATTTTAACATTGTACTGGAACAACACACTTGTCATTTTAACACTGTACTGGAACAACACACCTGTCATTTTAACACTGTACTGGAACAACACAACTGACATTTTAACACTGTACTGGAACAACACACCCGACATTTTAACACTGTACTGGAACATCACACCTGACATTTTAACACTGTACTGGAACAACACACCTGACATTTTCACACTGTACTGGAACAACACAACTGACATTTTAACATTGTACTGGAACAACACTCCCGACATTTTAACACTTTACTGGAACAACACAACTGACATCTTAACACTGTACTGGAACAAGACACCTGACATTTTAGCACTGTACTGGAACAACACACCTGACATTTTAACACTGTACTGGAACAACACGCCTGTCATTTTAACATTGTACTGGAACAACACACCCGACGTTTTAACACTGTACTGGAACAACACACCTGACATTTTAACACTGTACTGGAACAACACACCTGTCATTTTAACACTGTACTGGAACAACACGCCTGTCATTTTAACATTGTACAGGAACAACACACCCGACATTTTAACACTGTACTGGAACAACACACCCGACATTTTAACACTGTACTGGAACAACACACCTCACATTTTAACACTGTACTGGATCAACACATCTGACATTCTAACATTGTACTGGAACAACACACCTGTCATTTTAACACTGTACTGGAACAACACACCTGACATTTTAACATTGTACTGGAACAACACACCCGACATTTTAACATTGTACTGGAACAACGCACCTGACATTTTAACATTGTACTCGAACAACACACCCGACATTTTAACACTGTACAGGAACAACACACTCGACATTTTAACATTGTACTGGAACAACACACCGACATTTTAACATTGTACTGGAACAACACACCTGACATTTTAACATTGTACTGGAACAACACACCTGTCATTTTAACACTGTACTGGAACAACACACCCGACATTTTAACATTGTACTGGAACAACACACCTGTCATTTTAACATTGTACTGGAACAACACACCTGACATTTTAACATTGTACTGGAACAACACACCCGACATTTTAACATTGTACTGGAACAACACACCTGTCATTTTAACACTGTACTGGAACAACACACCTGTCATTTTAACATTGTACTGGAACAACACACCCGACATTTTAACATTATATTGGAACAACACACCCGACATTTTAACATTGTACTGGAACAACACGCCTGTCATTTTAACTCTGTACTGGAACAACACGCCTGTCATTTTAACATTGTACTGGAACAACACACCTGACATTTTAACATTGTACTGGAACAACACACCTGTCATTTTAACACTGTACTGGAACAACACACCCGTCAGTTTAACATTGTACTGGAACAACACACCCGACATTTTAACATTGTACTGGAACAACATACCTGTCATTTTAACACTGTACTGGAACAACACACCTGTCATTTTAACACTGTACTGGTACAACACGCCTGTCGTTTTAACATTGTACTGGAACAACACACCTGTCATTTTAACACTGTACTGGAACAACACACCTGTCATTTTAACACTGTACTGGAACAACACGCCTGTCATTTTAACATTGTCCTGGAACAACACACCTGTCATTTTAACATTGTACTGGAACAACACACCTGTCATTTTAACACTGTACTGGAACAACACACCTGACATTTTAACACTGTACTGGAACAACACGCCTGTCATTTTAACATTGTACTGGAACAACACACCTGTCATTTTAACACTGTACTGGAACAACACAACTGACATTTTAACACTGTACTGGAACAACACACCCGACATTTTAACACTGTACTGGAACATCACACCTGACATTTTAACACTGTACTGGAACAACACACCTGACATTTTCACACTGTACTGGAACAACACACCTGTCATTTTAACACTGTACTGGAACAACACGCCTGTCATTTTAACATTGTCCTGGAACAACACACCTGTCATTTTAACATTGTACTGGAACAACACACCTGTCATTTTAACACTGTACTGGAACAACACGCCTGTCGTTTTAACATTGTACTGGAACAACACACCTGACATTTTAACATTGTACTGGAACAACACACCTGTCATTTTAACATTGTACTGGAACAACACACCTGTCATTTAACACTGTACTGGAACAACACACCTGTCATTTTTACACTGTACTGGAACAACACACCTGTCATTTTAACATTGTCCTGGAACAACACACCTGTCATTTTAACATTGTCCTGGAACAACACACCTGTCATTTTAACATTGTACTGGAACAACACGCCTGTCATTTAACACTGTACTGGAACAACACACCTGTCATTTTAACATTGTACTGGAACAACACACCCGACATTTTAACATTGTACTGGAACAACACACCTGTCATTTAACACTGTACTGGAACAACACACCTGTCATTTTAACATTGTCCTGGAACAACACACCTGTCATTTTAACATTGTCCTGGAACAACACACCCGACATTTTAACATTGTACTGGAACAACACGCCTGTCATTTAACACTGTACTGGAACAACACACCTGTCATTTTAACATTGTCCTGGAACAACACACCTGTCATTTTAATACTGTACTGGAACAACACACCCGTCATTTTAACATTATACTTGAACAACACACCTGTCATTTTAATACTGTACTGGAACAACACACCCGTCATTTTAACATTGTACTTGAACAACACACCTGACATTTTAACATTGTACTGGAACAACACACCTGACATTTTAACACTGTACTGGAACAACACACCCGACATTTTAACATTGTACTGGAACAACACACCTGACATTTTAACATTGTACTGGAACAACACACCTGTCATTTTAACACTGTACTGGAACAACACACCCGACATTTTAACATTGTACTGGAACAACACACCCGACATTTTAACACTGTACTGGAACAACACAACTGACATTTTAACACTGTACTGGAACAACACACCCGACATTTTAACTCTGTACTGGAACATCACACATGACATTTTAACACTGTACTGGAACAACACACCTGACATTTTCACACTGTACTGGAACAACACAACTGACATTTTAACATTGTACTGGAACAACACTCCCGACATTTTAACACTTTACTACAACAACACAACTGACATCTTAACACTGTACTGGATCAAGACACCTGACATTTTAGCACTGTACTGGAACAACACACCTGACATTTTAACACTGTACTGGAACAACACGCCTGTCATTTTAACATTGTACTGGAACAACACACCCGACGTTTTAACACTGTACTGGAACAACACACCTGACATTTTAACACTGTACTGGAACAACACGCCTGTCATTTTAACACTGTACTGGAACAACACGCCTGTCATTTTAACATTGTACAGGAACAACACACCCGACATTTTAACACTGTACTGGAACAACACACCCGACATTTTAACACTGTACTGGAACAACACACCTCACATTTTAACACTGTACTGGATCAACACATCTGACATTCTAACATTGTACTGGAACAACACACCTGTCATTTTAACACTGTACTGGAACAACACACCTGACATTTTAACATTGTACTGGAACAACACACCCGACATTTTAACATTGTACTGGAACAACACACCCGACATTTTAACGTTGTACTGGAACAACGCACCTGACATTTTAACATTGTACTCGAACAACACACCCGACATTTTAACACTGTACAGGAACAACACACTCGACATTTTAACATTGTACTGGAACAACACACCCGACATTTTAACATTGTACTGGAACAACACACCTGACATTTTAACATTGTACTGGAACAACACACCTGTCATTTTAACACTGTACTGGAACAACACACCCGACATTTTAACATTGTACTGGAATAACACACCTGTCATTTTAACATTGTACTGGAACAACACACCTGACATTTTAACATTGTACTGGAACAACACACCCGACATTTTAACATTGTACTGGAACAACACACCTGTCATTTTAACATTGTACTGGAACAACACACCCGACATTTTAACATTGTACTGGAACAACACGCCTGTCATTTTAACTCTGTACTGGAACAACACGCCTGTCATTTTAACATTGTACTGGAACAACACACCTGACATTTTAACATTGTACTGGAACAACACACCTGTCATTTTAACACTGTACTGGAACAACACACCCGTCAGTTTAACATTGTACTGGAACAACACACCCGACATTTTAACATTGTACTGGAACAACATACCTGTCATTTTAACACTGTACTGGAACAACACACCTGTCATTTTAACACTGTACTGGAACAACACAACTGACATTTTAACACTGTACTGGAACAACACACCCGACATTTTAACACTGTACTGGAACATCACACATGACATTTTAACACTGTACTGGAACAACACACCTGACATTTTCACACTGTACTGGAACAACACAACTGACATTTTAACATTGTACTGGAACAACACACCCGACGTTTTAACACTTTACTGGAACAACACAACTGACATCTTAACACTGTACTGGATCAAGACACCTGACATTTTAGCACTGTACTGGAACAACACACCTGACATTTTAACACTGTACTGGAACAACACGCCTGTCATTTTAACATTGTACTGGAACAACACACCCGACGTTTTAACACTGTACTGGAACAACACACCTGACATTTTAACACTGTACTGGAACAACACGCCTGTCATTTTAACACTGTACTGGAACAACACGCCTGTCATTTTAACATTGTACAGGAACAACACACCCGACATTTTAACACTGTACAGGAACAACACACCCGACATTTTAACATTGTACTGGAACAACACACCTCACATTTTAACACTGTACTGGATCAACACATCTGACATTCTAACATTGTACTGGAACAACACACCTGTCATTTTAACACTGTACTGGAACAACACACCCGACATTTTAACATTGTACTGGAACAACACACCTGTCATTTTAACATTGTACTGGAACAACACACCTGACATTTTAACATTGTACTGGAACAACACACCCGACATTTTAACATTGTACTGGAACAACACACCTGTCATTTTAACATTGTACTGGAACAACACATCTGACATTCTAACATTGTACTGGAACAACACACCTGTCATTTTAACACTGTACTGGAACAACACACCCGACATTTTAACATTGTACTGGAACAACACACCTGTCATTTTAACATTGTACTGGAACAACACACCCGACATTTTAACATTATATTGGAACAACACACCCGACATTTTAACATTGTACTGGAACAACACGCCTGTCTTTTTAACTCTGTACTGGAACAACACGCCTGTCATTTTAACATTGTACTGGAACAACACACCTGACATTTTAACATTGTACTGGAACAACACACCTGTCATTTTAACACTGTACTGGAACAACACACCCGTCAGTTTAACATTGTACTGGAACAACACACCCGACATTTTAACATTGTACTGGAACAACATACTTGTCATTTTAACACTGTACTGGAACAACACACCTGTCATTTTAACACTGTACTGGTACAACACGCCTGTCGTTTTAACATTGTACTGGAACAACACGCCTGTCATTTTAACACTGTACTGGAACAACACACCTGTCATTTTAACACTGTACTGGAACAACACGCCTGTCATTTTAACATTGTCCTGGAACAACACACCTGTCATTTTAACATTGTACTGGAACAACACACCTGTCATTTTAACACTGTACTGGAACAACACACCTGACATTTTAACACTGTACTGGAACAACACACCTGACATTTTAACATTGTACTGGAACAACACACCTGACATTTTAACACTGTACTGGAACAACACAACTGACATCTTAACACTGTACTGGAACAACACACCCGACATTTTAACACTGTACTGGAACATCACACCTGACATTTTAACACTGTACTGGAACAACACACCTGACATTTTCACACTGTACTGGAACAACACACCTGTCATTTTAACACTGTACTGGAACAACACGCCTGTCATTTTAACATTGTCCTGGAACAACACACCTGTCATTTTAACATTGTACTGGAACAACACACCTGTCATTTTAACACTGTACTGGAACAACACGCCTGTCGTTTTAACATTGTACTGGAACAACACACCTGACATTTTAACATTGTACTGGAACAACACACCTGTCATTTTAACATTGTACTGGAACAACACACCTGTCATTTAACACTGTGCTGGAACAACACACCTGTCATTTTAACACTGTACTGGAACAACACACCTGTCATTTTAACACTGTACTGGAACAACACACCTGTCATTTTAACATTGTCCTGGAACAACACACCTGTCATTTTAACATTGTCCTGGAACAACACACCTGTCATTTTAACATTGTACTGGAACAACACGCCTGTCATTTAACACTGTACTGGAACAACACACCTGTCATTTTAACATTGTACTGGAACAACACACCCGACATTTTAACATTGTACTGGAACAACACGCCTGTCATTTAACACTGTACTGGAACAACACACCTGTCATTTTAACATTGTCCTGGAACAACACACCTGTCATTTTAACATTGTACTGGAACAACACACCTGTCATTTTAACACTGTCCTGGAACAACACACCTGTCATTTTAACATTGTACTGGAACAACACGCCTGTCATTTAACACTGTACTGGAACAACACACCTGTCATTTTAACATTGTACTGGAACAACACACCCGACATTTTAACATTGTACTGGAACAACACGCCTGTCATTTAACACTGTACTGGAACAACACACCTGTCATTTTAACATTGTCCTGGAACAACACACCTGTCATTTTAACATTGCACTGGAACAACACACCTGTCATTTTAACACTGTACTGGAACAACACGCCTGTCATTTTAACATTGTCCTGGAACAACACACCCGACATTTTAACACTGTACTGGAACATCACACATGACATTTTAACACTGTACTGGAACAACACACCTGACATTTTCACACTGTACTGGAACAACACACCTGTCATTTTAACACTGTACTGGAACAACACGCCTGTCATTTTAACATTGTCCTGGAACAACACACCTGTCATTTTAACATTGTACTGGAACAACACACCTGTCATTTTAACACTGTACTGGAACAACACGCCTGTCGTTTTAACATTGTCCTGGAACAACACACCTGACATTTTAACATTGTACTGGAACAACACACCTGTCATTTTAACATTGTACTGGAACAACACACCTGTCATTTAACACTGTACTGGAACAACACACCTGTCATTTTAACACGGTACTGGAACAACACACCTGTCATTTTAACACTGTACTGGAACAACACACCTGTCATTTTAACATTGTCCTGGAACAACACACCTGTCATTTTAACATTGTCCTGGAACAACACACCTGTCATTTTAACATTGTACTGGAACAACACGCCTGTCATTTAACACTGTACTGGAACAACACACCTGTCATTTTAACATTGTACTGGAACAACACACCCGACATTTTAACATTGTACTGGAACAACACGCCTGTCATTTAACACTGTACTGGAACAACACACCTGTCATTTTAACATTGTCCTGGAACAACACACCTGTCATTTTAACATTGTACTGGAACAACACACCTGTCATTTTAACACTGTCCTGGAACAACACACCTGTCATTTTAACATTGTACTGGAACAACACGCCTGTCATTTAACACTGTACTGGAACAACACACCTGTCATTTTAACATTGTACTGGAACAACACACCCGACATTTTAACATTGTACTGGAACAACACGCCTGTCATTTAACACTGTGCTGGAACAACACACCTGTCATTTTAACATTGTCCTGGAACAACACACCTGTCATTTTAACATTGCACTGGAACAACACACCTGTCATTTTAACACTGTACTGGAACAACACGCCTGTCATTTTAACATTGTCCTGGAACAACACACCTGTCATTTTAACATTGTACTGGAACAACACCCCCGACATTTTAACATTGTACTGGAACAACACACCTGTCATTTTAACATTGTACTGGAACAACACACCCGACATTTTAACATTGTACTGGAACAACACACCTGTCATTTTAACATTGTACTGGAACAACACACCTGTCTTTTTAACTCTGTACTGGAACAACACGCCTGTCATTTTAACATTGTACTGGAACAACACACCTGTCATTTTAACACTGTACTGGAACAACACACCCGACATTTTAACATTATCCTGGAACAACACACCTGTCATTTTAACACTGTAATGGAACAACACGCCTGTCATTTTAACATTATACTGGAACAACACACCTGTCTTTTTAGCTCTGTACTGGAACAACACACCTGTCATTTTAACATTGTACTGGAACAACACACCTGTCATTTTAACATTGTACTGGAACAACACTCCTGTCATTACAACATTGTACTGGAACAACACATCTGTCATTTTAATACTGTACTGGAACAACACACCCGTCAGTTTAACATTGTACTGGAACAACACACCCGACATTATAACATTGTACTGGAACAACACACCTGTCATTTTAACACTGTACTGGAACAACACACCTGTCATTTTAACGTTTTACTGGAACAACACGCCTGTCATTTTAACATTATACTTGAACAACACACCTGTCATTTTAACATTGTACTGGAACAACACACCTGACATTTTAACATTGTACTGGAACAACACACCTGACATTTTAACACTGTACTGGAACAACACACCTGACATTTTAACACTGTACTGGAACATCACACATGACATTTTAACACTGTACTGGAACAACACACCTGACATTTTCACACTGTACTGGAACAACACAACTGACATTTTAACATTGTACTGGAACAACACTCCCGACGTTTTAACACTTTACTACAACAACACAACTGACATCTTAACACTGTACTGGATCAAGACAACTGACATTTTAACACTGTACTGGAACAACACACCTGACATTTTAACACTGTAGTGGAACAACACGCCTGTCATTTTAACATTGTACTGGAACAACACACCCGACGTTTTAACACTGTACTGGAACAACACACCTGACATTTTAACACTGTACTGGAACAACACACCTGACATTTTAACATTGTACTGGAACAACACACCCGACAGTTTAACATTGTACTGGAACAACACACCCGACATTTTAACACTGTACTGGAACAACACAACTGACATTTTAACACTGTACTGGAACAAGACACCTGACATTTTAACACTGTACTGGAACAACACACCTGACATTTTAGCACTGTACTGGAACAACACGCCTGTCATTTTAACATTGTACTGGAACAACACACCCGACATTTTAACACTGTACTGGAACAACACACGCGACATTTTAACACTGTACTGGAACAACACACCTCACATTTTAACATTGTACTGGAACAACACACCTGTCATTTTAACATTGTACTGAACAACACACCTGACAATTTAACATTGTACTGGAACAACACACCTGACATTTTAACGTTGTACTGGAACAACACACCCGACATTTTAACATTGTACTGGAACAACACGCCTGTCATTTTAACATTGTCCTGGAACAACACACCCGACATTTTATCACTGTACTGGAACAACACACCCGACATTTTAACATTGTACTGGAACAACACACCTGTCATTTTAACATTGTACTGGAACAACACACCCGACATTTTATCACTGTACTGGAACAACACACCCGACATTTTAACATTGTACTGGAACAACACACCTGTCATTTTAACATTGTACTGGAACAACACACCTGGCATTTTAACACTGTACTGGAACAACACACCCGACATTTTATCACTACTGGAACAACACACCCGACATTTTAACATTGTACTGGAACAACACACCTGTCATTTTAACATTGTGCTGGAACAACGCACCCGACACTTTAACATTGTACTGGAACAACACACCTGTCATTTTAACACTGTACTGGAACAACACACCCGACATTTTAACACTGTACTGGAACAACACACCCGACATTTTAACATTGTACTGGAACAACACACCCGACATTTTAACACTGTACTGGAACAACACACCCGACATTTTAACATTGTACTGGAACAACGCACCCGACATTTTAACATTGTACTGGAACAACACACCTGACATTTTAACATTGTACTGGAACAACACACCCGACACTTTAACATTGTACTGGAACAACACACCTGTCATTTTAACATTGTACTGGAACAACACACCTGTCATTTTAACACTGTACTGGAACAACACACCTGTCATTTTAACATTGTACTGGAACAACACCCCGACATTTTAACATTGTACTGGAACAACACACCTGTCATTTTAACATTGTACTGGAACAACACACCCGACATTTTAACATTGTACTGGAACAACACACCTGTCATTTTAACATTGTACTGGAACAACACACCTGTCATTTTAACATTGTACTGGAACAACACACCTGTCTTTTTAGCTCTGTACTGGAACAACACACCTGTCATTTTAACATTGTACTGGAACAACACACCTGTCATTTTAACATTGTACTGGAACAACACTCCTGTCATTTTAACACTGTACTGGAACAACACACCTGACATTTTCACACTGTACTGGAACAACACAACTGACATTTTAACATTGTACTGGAACAACACTCCCGACGTTTTAACACTTTACTACAACAACACAACTGACATCTTAACACTGTACTGGATCAAGACACCTGACATTTTAGCACTGTACTGGAACAACACACCTGACATTTTAACACTGTACTGGAACAACACGCCTGTCATTTTAACATTGTACTGGAACAACACACCCGACGTTTTAACACTGTACTGGAACAACACACCTGACATTTTAACACTGTACTGGAACAACACGCCTGTCATTTTAACACTGTACTGGAACAACACGCCTGTCATTTTAACATTGTACAGGAACAACACACCCGACATTTTAACACTGTACTGGAACAACACACCCGACATTTTAACACTGTACTGGAACAACACACCTCACATTTTAACACTGTACTGGATCAACACATCTGACATTCTAACATTGTACTGGAACAACACACCTGTCATTTTAACACTGTACTGGAACAACACACCTGACATTTTAACATTGTACTGGAACAACACACCCGACATTTTAACATTGTACTGGAACAACACACCCGACATTTTAACGTTGTACTGGAACAACGCACCTGACATTTTAACATTGTACTCGAACAACACACCCGACATTTTAACACTGTACAGGAACAACACACTCGACATTTTAACATTGTACTGGAACAACACACCCGACATTTTAACATTGTACTGGAACAACACACCTGACATTTTAACATTGTACTGGAACAACACACCTGTCATTTTAACACTGTACTGGAACAACACACCCGACATTTTAACATTGTACTGGAATAACACACCTGTCATTTTAACATTGTACTGGAACAACACACCTGACATTTTAACATTGTACTGGAACAACACACCCGACATTTTAACATTGTACTGGAACAACACACCTGTCATTTTAACATTGTACTGGAACAACACACCCGACATTTTAACATTGTACTGGAACAACACGCCTGTCTTTTTAACTCTGTACTGGAACAACACGCCTGTCATTTTAACATTGTACTGGAACAACACACCTGACATTTTAACATTGTACTGGAACAACACACCTGTCATTTTAACACTGTACTGGAACAACACACCCGTCAGTTTAACATTGTACTGGAACAACACACCCGACATTTTAACATTGTACTGGAACAACATACTTGTCATTTTAACACTGTACTGGAACAACACACCTGTCATTTTAACACTGTACTGGAACAACACAACTGACATTTTAACACTGTACTGGAACAACACACCCGACATTTTAACACTGTACTGGAACATCACACATGACATTTTAACACTGTACTGGAACAACACACCTGACATTTTCACACTGTACTGGAACAACACAACTGACATTTTAACATTGTACTGGAACAACACTCCCGACGTTTTAACACTTTACTACAACAACACAACTGACATCTTAACACTGTACTGGATCAAGACACCTGACATTTTAGCACTGTACTGGAACAACACACCTGACATTTTAACACTGTACTGGAACAACACGCCTGTCATTTTAACATTGTACTGGAACAACACACCCGACGTTTTAACACTGTACTGGAACAACACACCTGACATTTTAACACTGTACTGGAACAACACGCCTGTCATTTTAACACTGTACTGGAACAACACGCCTGTCATTTTAACATTGTACAGGAACAACACACCCGACATTTTAACACTGTACAGGAACAACACACCCGACATTTTAACATTGTACTGGAACAACACACCTCACATTTTAACACTGTACTGGATCAACACATCTGACATTCTAACATTGTACTGGAACAACACACCTGTCATTTTAACACTGTACTGGAACAACACACCCGACATTTTAACATTGTACTGGAACAACACACCTGTCATTTTAACATTGTACTGGAACAACACACCTGACATTTTAACATTGTACTGGAACAACACACCCGACATTTTAACATTGTACTGGAACAACACACCTGTCATTTTAACATTGTACTGGAACAACACATCTGACATTCTAACATTGTACTGGAACAACACACCTGTCATTTTAACACTGTACTGGAACAACACACCCGACATTTTAACATTGTACTGGAACAACACACCTGTCATTTTAACATTGTACTGGAACAACACACCCGACATTTTAACATTATATTGGAACAACACACCCGACATTTTAACATTGTACTGGAACAACACGCCTGTCTTTTTAACTCTGTACTGGAACAACACGCCTGTCATTTTAACATTGTACTGGAACAACACACCTGACATTTTAACATTGTACTGGAACAACACACCTGTCATTTTAACACTGTACTGGAACAACACACCCGTCAGTTTAACATTGTACTGGAACAACACACCCGACATTTTAACATTGTACTGGAACAACATACTTGTCATTTTAACACTGTACTGGAACAACACACCTGTCATTTTAACACTGTACTGGTA
Organism: Hemiscyllium ocellatum; assembly: GCF_020745735.1. Taxonomy (NCBI): domain Eukaryota; kingdom Metazoa; phylum Chordata; class Chondrichthyes; order Orectolobiformes; family Hemiscylliidae; genus Hemiscyllium; species Hemiscyllium ocellatum. The sequence continues at coordinate 5,426,342 of NC_083432.1, read as the reverse complement.
CAACACGCCTGTCGTTTTAACATTGTACTGGAACAACACGCCTGTCATTTTAACACTGTACTGGAACAACACACCTGTCATTTTAACACTGTACTGGAACAACACGCCTGTCATTTTAACATTGTCCTGGAACAACACACCTGTCATTTTAACATTGTACTGGAACAACACACCTGTCATTTTAACACTGTACTGGAACAACACACCTGACATTTTAACACTGTACTGGAACAACACACCTGACATTTTAACATTGTACTGGAACAACACACCTGACATTTTAACACTGTACTGGAACAACACAACTGACATTTTAACACTGTACTGGAACAACACACCCGACATTTTAACACTGTACTGGAACATCACACATGACATTTTAACACTGTACTGGAACAACACACCTGACATTTTCACACTGTACTGGAACAACACACCTGTCATTTTAACACTGTACTGGAACAACACGCCTGTCATTTTAACATTGTCCTGGAACAACACACCTGTCATTTTAACATTGTACTGGAACAACACACCTGTCATTTTAACACTGTACTGGAACAACACGCCTGTCGTTTTAACATTGTCCTGGAACAACACACCTGACATTTTAACATTGTACTGGAACAACACACCTGTCATTTTAACATTGTACTGGAACAACACACCTGTCATTTAACACTGTGCTGGAACAACACACCTGTCATTTTAACACGGTACTGGAACAACACACCTGTCATTTTAACACTGTACTGGAACAACACGCCTGTCATTTTAACATTGTCCTGGAACAACACACCTGTCATTTTAACATTGTCCTGGAACAACACACCTGTCATTTTAACATTGTACTGGAACAACACGCCTGTCATTTAACACTGTGCTGGAACAACACACCTGTCATTTTAACATTGTACTGGAACAACACACCCGACATTTTAACATTGTACTGGAACAACACGCCTGTCATTTAACACTGTGCTGGAACAACACACCTGTCATTTTAACATTGTCCTGGAACAACACACCTGTCATTTTAACATTGTACTGGAACAACACACCTGTCATTTTAACACTGTCCTGGAACAACACGCCTGTCATTTTAACATTGTCCTGGAACAACACACCTGTCATTTTAACATTGTACTGGAACAACACGCCTGTCATTTAACACTGTGCTGGAACAACACACCTGTCATTTTAACATTGTACTGGAACAACACACCCGACATTTTAACATTGTACTGGAACAACACGCCTGTCATTTAACACTGTACTGGAACAACACGCCTGTCATTTTAACATTGTCCTGGAACAACACACCTGTCATTTTAACATTGTACTGGAACAACACCCCCGACATTTTAACATTGTACTGGAACAACACACCTGTCATTTTAACATTGTACTGGAACAACACACCCGACATTTTAACATTGTACTGGAACAACACACCTGTCATTTTAACATTGTACTGGAACAACACACCTGTCTTTTTAACTCTGTACTGGAACAACACGCCTGTCATTTTAACATTGTACTGGAACAACACACCTGTCATTTTAACACTGTACTGGAACAACACACCCGACATTTTAACATTATCCTGGAACAACACACCTGTCATTTTAACACTGTAATGGAACAACACGCCTGTCATTTTATCATTATACTGGAACAACACACCTGTCTTTTTAGCTCTGTACTGGAACAACACACCTGTCATTTTAACATTGTACTGGAACAACACACCTGTCATTTTAACATTGTACTGGAACAACACTCCTGTCATTACAACATTGTACTGGAACAACACATCTGTCATTTTAATACTGTGCTGGAACAACACACCCGTCAGTTTGACATTGTACTGGAACAACACACCCGACATTATAACATTGTACTGGAACAACACACCTGTCATTTTAACACTGTACTGGAACAACACGCCTGTCATTTTAACGTTTTACTGGAACAACACGCCTGTCATTTTAACATTATACTTGAACAACACACCTGTCATTTTAACATTGTACTGGAACAACACACCTGACATTTTAACATTGTACTGGAACAACACACCTGACATTTTAACACTGTACTGGAACATCACACATGACATTTTAACACTGTACTGGAACAACACACCTGACATTTTCACACTGTACTGGAACAACACAACTGACATTTTAACATTGTACTGGAACAACACTCCCGACGTTTTAACACTTTACTACAACAACACAACTGACATCTTAACACTGTACTGGATCAAGACAACTGACATTTTAACACTGTACTGGAACAACACACCTGACATTTTAACACTGTAGTGGAACAACACGCCTGTCATTTTAACATTGTACTGGAACAACACACCCGACGTTTTAACACTGTACTGGAACAACACACCTGACATTTTAACACTGTACTGGAACAACACACCTGACATTTTAACATTGTACTGGAACAACACACCCGACAGTTTAACATTGTACTGGAACAACACACCCGACATTTTAACACTGTACTGGAACAACACAACTGACATTTTAACACTGTACTGGAACAAGACACCTGACATTTTAACACTGTACTGGAACAACACACCTGACATTTTAGCACTGTACTGGAACAACACGCCTGTCATTTTAACATTGTACTGGAACAACACACCCGACATTTTAACACTGTACTGGAACAACACACGCGACATTTTAACACTGTACTGGAACAACACACCTCACATTTTAACATTGTACTGGAACAACACACCTGTCATTTTAACATTGTACCTGAACAACACACCTGACAATTTAACATTGTACTGGAAGAACACACCTGACATTTTAACGTTGTACTGGAACAACACACCCGACATTTTAACATTGTACTGGAACAACACGCCTGTCATTTTAACATTGTCCTGGAACAACACACCCGACATTTTATCACTGTACTGGAACAACACACCCGACATTTTAACATTGTACTGGAACAACACACCTGTCATTTTAACATTGTACTGGAACAACACACCCGACATTTTATCACTGTACTGGAACAACACACCCGACATTTTAACATTGTACTGGAACAACACACCTGTCATTTTAACATTGTACTGGAACAACACACCTGGCATTTTAACACTGTACTGGAACAACACACCCGACATTTTATCACTACTGGAACAACACACCCGACATTTTAACATTGTACTGGAACAACACACCTGTCATTTTAACATTGTGCTGGAACAACGCACCCGACACTTTAACATTGTACTGGAACAACACACCTGTCATTTTAACACTGTACTGGAACAACACACCCGACATTTTAACACTGTACTGGAACAACACACCCGACATTTTAACATTGTACTGGAACAACACACCCGACATTTTAACACTGTACTGGAACAACACACCCGACATTTTAACATTGTACTGGAACAACGCACCCGACATTTTAACATTGTACTGGAACAACACACCTGACATTTTAACATTGTACTGGAACAACACACCCGACACTTTAACATTGTACTGGAACAACACACCTGTCATTTTAACATTGTACTGGAACAACACACCTGTCATTTTAACACTGTACTGGAACAACACACCTGTCATTTTAACATTGTACTGGAACAACACCCCCGACATTTTAACATTGTACTGGAACAACACACCTGTCATTTTAACATTGTACTGGAACAACACACCCGACATTTTAACATTGTACTGGAACAACACACCTGTCATTTTAACATTGTACTGGAACAACACACCTGTCATTTTAACATTGTACTGGAACGACCCGCCTGACATTTTAACACTGTACTGGAACAACACACCTGTCATTTTAACATTGTACTGGAACAAAACACCCGACATTTTAACATTGTACTGGAACAACACGCCTGTCATTTTAACACTGTACTGGAACAACACACCCGACATTTTAACATTGTACTGGAACAACACACCTGTCATTTTAACACTATACTGGAACAACACACCTGTCATTTTAACACTGTACTGGAACAACACGCCTGTCATTTTAACACTGCACTGGAACAACACACCTGTCATTTTAACATTGTACTGGCTGAGTCAGCATTGACTTGTCTCCCAGACTTTCCCAGCGGCCTGTTAAGAGTCATCCTCATTGCTGTGGGTCTGGAGTCACATGTAGACCAGACCAGGTAAGGATGGGAGCTTCCTTCCCTCCGTGAGCCAGCAGCGACATGGGAGCGGTTAGTTTCACTTTCAATTTTGGCTTCTTTAAAATTGAAGTCAATTTCACCAGCTGCAGCACTGGCGAGTGAGCCCCCAGCCCCTCCCCCCATCGATGCACTCAGTTGGAGTCTCGATTATGATCCCAATGATATTCTCATTACGCCATGAATTTACAGGCCGGTCAGTCTAACCTCGATGGTGGGGAAACTATTGGAGGCAATTCCAAGGGACAGAATTCATCTGCATTTGGAGTGGCTGGGATTAAGCAAGAACAGTCAGCGCGGTTTGGTTAAGGAGAGGTTATAGCTGACCTGTTCACTGGAATCGTTCAGAGCACTGACCAGGTGTATAGATGAAGGTGATCCCTTTGATATAATATACTTGGACTTCAACAAGACTTTTCAAGAGGTCCCATGTGGGAGATTGACAGCGAAGGTAAGAGTCCATGGGATCCCAGGAAATTTGGTAAATTGGATCCACAATTGGCTGATTGGCCGGGAGCAGAGGGTGGTGGGTGAGTGGTGCTTTTCCAACTGGAAGCCTATGTCAAGGTGGTCCCACAGGAGTCAGGGTCAGGGACCTTGCTGTTTGTGGTTTATATAAATGGTTCAGACTTGAACATAGGAGGGTTGATCAGTAAGTTCAGAGACCATTCAAAAGTTGCTAAGATGGTAATTAGTGAGGAAGCCTAGTGTTAGTCTTAGACTCCAAGAGGATATGGACAGGCTGATCGAGCTCAGTGGCAAATGGAATTCAATCTGTATAAATGTGAGGTGATGCACTTGGGCAGGACAGACAAGGCAATATGATGAGCAATAGGACTCTGGGAAGAAACAACAATCAGAGGGACCTTTAAGGCAGTGGGACAGATAGATAAAATGGTTAAGAAGGAAAATGGGATACCTGCCTTTATTAATTGAGACATACGGTTTAAGAGCAGGGAGGTGATGCTGGAACTGTATAAAACATTAGTTAGGCCACACAGTGTGCAGTTCTGGAATCCACACTATGGGAGGGATGTGTTCGCCCTGGAGAGGAGGCAGAGGAGATTTACCAGGATGTTACCTGGACTGGAGAGTTTCAGTGATGAAGAGGGATTGAACAGACTGGGATTGTTTTCATGAGGGCAGAGGGAATTGAGAGGGGACATGATGGCGATGTTTAAAAGGATGAGGGACAGAGACAGGGTCATCAGGAAGGAACATTCCCCCGTTGGTGGAGGGATCGGTGACCAAGGGCATAAGTTTAAGGGAAAGGTCAGGAGGTTTGGAGGAGATGTGAGGACATATTGTTTCAAATAGAAGGTGATGGGAATCTAGAACTCACTGCTTGTGAGGGTGAGAGAGATACAAACACTCAGAACATCAAAGAAATATTTAGATGTGCATTTGTGAAGCCAAGGTTACAAGACAATGGACCAAGCGCTAGAAAATGGAATTGGAATAGATATGTGGCTGTTTTTGACCAGTGTTGCACATGATGGGCCGAAAGGCCATTTCCCATGCTGTAGATCTCTATGGCTCTATGAAACCACCATCTTCCACCTTTCCCAAAGCAGCACAAAGATGTCTGTCCTCATGCCTCTTCCAAATGGGCCTCACTCCAATTTTAATCCGACCTGCCTTAGATTTCCTTCCCACAGGGATAATGCTACTCTCCTGATGCCCCACCCATTCCTTCCAAAATCCCACAAGTCTCAAGCAGAGTGTAGGAGCAAGTTACTGCAGACGCTGGAATCTACACTGAAAACAACAAATTCTGGAGACCACAGCGGCTTTTGACCACGCAACAGTGAAAGAATAATGTTATAGTTCCAAAGCAGGACATTGTGTGTCTCAGAGGGGTGCCTGTATTTGACGGTGCTCCCAGATCAAAAATCACAGCCTCCGTGGACAGACAGCAAGCTCACACTGAGCCTAGATGATTCTTTATCAAGCTAAACTCTGAATGTTACTCTCTCTCTCTCTCTCTCTCTGGATGATATCTGACCCACTGTGATCTCCAGCATTTGTTGTTTTCAAGTCTTAAGCAGATCTCTGCTCAGTCTCCAGGGAAAGCATGCCTTTATTAATTGAGACATATAGTTTAAGAGCAGGGATTCTCTCCTCACGCTCTAATCCTGGAGCTGCAATCGCTCTGCACTCCTTCCAATGCCAATACTTCATCTCCACAGTGAGGTGCTCAGTGCTCAGCGTGATATTCCAGTCATGGTGCTGCAGTATTCGACATCTCAAATCAGGAAGAGTAATTTCCCATTAAATTGTTTCAGATTATTTGTGCTTGCACACAAGGTGATCATGAACCCCTGAACTGTTAAGAACTTCCATTTAAGGGTTTCCTAACTTTCTTATCCTTTAGTTCAGACACCTGACCATCGGTCAGACTCAAACCAGCTCCTTATTCTGTCCAAATCTCCTTGTAATTTTATGCTATAGCGCGACTTCTACAATGCTGTGTCACCAGCAACCTTGTTTTTAATAAAGTTGTGGCATGTGGATAATGCAGGCAGGGCCAGAGGAGAGGGCAGGTAGAGCCAGAGGACAGGGCAGGCAGGGCCAGAGGACAGGGCAGGTAGGGCCAGAGGACAGGGCAGGCAGGGTGGTTGTATACTCTTAAGGCCAAGGTAGCAAGATTTTTCTCGAACACAGGGGCAGGCAGAGGCAGAACCTTGGGCCAGACTGAGATCACCCATGGTATTATTGAATGGCAGAGCTGGAGAGGACGAATACTCTGTTTGTGTGAACGTTCACAGCTTCCGAGTTGTTACCCATCCACCCTGCCTTTGAGGAATGATGAGCCATCACCTGGAACGATGCAGCCCACACTGAGTGTACCCACACTGAGTGTCCCCACACTGAGTGTCCCCACACTGAGTGTACCCACACTGAGTGTACCCGCACCGAGTGTCCCCACACTGAGTGTACCCACACTGACTGTACCCACACTGAGTGTACCCGCACCGAGTGTCCCCACACTGACTGTACCCACACTGAGTGTACCCACACTGAGTGCCCCCACACTGAGTGTACCCACACTGAGTGTCCCCACACTGAGTGCCCCCGCACTGAGTGCCCCCGCACTGGGTGTACCTGCACTGAGTGCCCCCACACTGAGTGTACCCACACTGGGTGTCCCCCACACTGAGTGCCCCCGCACTGAGTGTACCCGCACTGAGTGCCCCCGCACTGAGTGTCCCCGCACTGAGTGTACCCGCACTGAGTGTACCCGCACCGAGTGTCCCCACACCGACTGTACCCACACCGAGTGTACCCACACCGAGTGCCCCCACACCGAGTGCCCCCACACCGAGTGTCCCCCACACCGAGTGTCCCCACACCGAGTGTACCCACACCGAGTGTACCCACACCGAGTGTCCCCCACACTGAGTGCCCCCACACTGAGTGTACCCGCACTGAGTGTCCCCGCACTGAGTGCCCCTGCACTGAGTGTCCCCGCACTGAGTGTCCCCACACTGAGTGTCCCCACACTGAGTGTCCCCACACTGAGTGCCCCCACACTGAGTGTACCCACACTGAGTGTCCCCACACTGAGTGTCCCCCACACTGAGTGTCCCCGCACTGAGTGTCCCCGCACTGAGTGTACACACACTGAGTGTCCCCACACTGAGTGTACACACACTGAGTGCCCCCACACTGAGTGTACACACACTGAGTGCCCCCACACTGAGTGTACACACACTGAGTGCCCCCACACTGAGTGTCCCCACACTGAGTGTCCCCACACTGAGTGTCCCCACACTGATGTTAACCAGGCTTTTGACCATGCAACAGTGAAGAAATGATGTTAAAGTTCCAACGCAGGGCATTGTGTGTCATGGAGGGGGCCTGTATTTGATGGTGCTCCCATGTATCCACCTGCCTTTATCTTTACCAGTGATCGAGATCAAAGGTTCAGAAGGGATTGTGCACACAGCCGTATTGAGTTGTTCAGAGTCATCATTGTTTGTGGGTGAGGCAGTTGGTTAGCTTGCTGAGCTGCTGGGTTATTGTGTAGATGTTTTGTGACCATGCTGGGTGACTTCAGTGTGACTGCTGTGAGGCGCTGTCGTTCTGTCCCGCTTGGGTTTTATGTGGGTCTGGTCTGTTGGGTGAGGGTCACTTTTGGGTCTTTGCTGTAGCAGTCTATACACTGGGTCTATCACTGTGTTTGTTGATGACCTTTTTGGTATAAGACCAGGCTTCCTAAAACGCCACTTGTGTGTCTTTGGTTGGTTTGTCCTGGAATGGTTAATTTGTCATCGTGGAATTGATGGCTCTTTTGGTCTGTGTGTATGGAGATGAGGGAGACTGGATCATGTCGTTTGGTTGCCAGTTGGTGTTCGTGAAGTCAGATAACTAATTTCCTTACTGTTTGTTTGTTGTTGTGCTTGTGCAGTTATTGCAAGGGATTTTGTTGACCATGTTGGTCCAACGTGTTGTCGGTATGGGGTCCTTTTGTCCTGGTAAGTAGTTGGCGTAGTGTTGGTTGGTGTGCTGCTATGATACTTAGTGGTCGCCTGGCAGGTGATTCTGATACACTGTTCACTTCATGGGCGGTGGCCAGTGTGCTGGTAGGGTACAGTGTCGTCTCAGCATTGTCTGTTGGACAGGCATTGGCAGACAAAGACCAATTAACCATTCCAGGACAAACCAACCAAAGACACACAAGTGGAGTTTTAGGAAGCCTGGTCTTATACCAAAAAGGTCATCAACAAACACAGTGATAGACCCAGTGTATATGCGACAGCAAAGACCCCAAAGTGACCCTCACCCCAACAGACCAGACCCACATAAAACCCAAGTGGGACAGAACAACAGCACCTCACAGCAGTCACACTGATGTTACCCAGACTGGTAACCAAACATCTGCACAATAACCCAGCAGCTCAGCAAGCTAACCAACTACCTCAGCCACAACCCAGCTTCATGAAAACCTGATTATTTGTTGTTTTATCAAAGTCAATAATAAATGAATAGTTGAGATCCCAGCTCAGGTCCTTTGGACAGCATCTGTCATCACTTCCTTCCAATTCATGCACAGACCCATTATCCCTTCTCGATATCTCCTCCCGCCTGACCGATCCCCTAATCTGATCAATATCTGCTCCACCTTCAGCTGTGGGTTTTTGATGTGAATGCCTTCTGGAAGTTTCTATAAACAACATCCATGGCAACCAACTCCAGCTGCTTCTCAAATGATTGGAGTGAATTTGTTCAGATGTGATTTGCTCTTTAATAATCCAGGTTGGCCTTCCCTAATCAGCCTGCATTTCTCTCAAAGCTCATTCACTCACTTGAACCTCAATGATTGATCGCTTTAATTCCACCACAACAAACATTTGAGCACAGGCTTATAATTCCCTGGCTTATCTACCTCATTTTTAAAAACAGAATGGAGAGACACTTTATCGAATCAGAGTAAAATTACAACACAGGTATGCGAAGTTAGAGTTATAAAGAGAGGCTGAATCGGCTGGAGGGGTATAGGACGATAAGCAGTGACCTGAGAGAAGTTTCTAAAACAATGAAGGGTATAGATAGGATTAATGGGGGTTGTCCTTTCCTTTGGGTGGGGGATTTCAACACTTAGGAGCACATTTTTAAGGTGAGAGCAGAAAGATTTATAAAAGACACAAGGGGCTATTTATTTACACAGAGAGTGTTTAACATGAACTTTCTGAGGAAAATTGATTAGATTGGATCCCCTACAGTGTGGAAACAGGCCCTTCGGCCCAACCAGTCCACACTGACTCTCCAAAGAGTAACCCACCCAGACCCATTTCCCTCTGACTCATGAACCTAACTACGGGCAATTTAGCATGGCCAATTCACCCGCACATCTTTGGACTGTGGGAGGAAACAGGAGCACCCGGAGGAAACCCACACAGACACGGGGAGAATGTGCAAACTCCACACAGACAGTCGCCCGAGGCTGGAATCAAACCTGGGACCCTGATGCTGTGAGACAGCAGTGCTAACCACTGAGCCACGGTGCCACCCCCAAATGGTGGATGCGGATGCAGTTATAACATTTAAAGAACATTTGGCTCAGTACATCATCTCCATACCTAAGGATGCACATGCAATGTGCCTTAATGACTGCTACCCAGGGGCTCTGACCTCATTAATCATGAAGTGCTTTGAGAAGCTGATCCTGGCCAATATTAACTCCGGACTCCCAGCCTAACTTGCCGACCATCTTAACAGGTTCACATCGAATGCCATATTCCTCGTTCTGCATTCATCTCTGGGGCATCTGGACAAGGGCACCTACTTCAGATTCCTGCTCACTAACTACAGTTCTGTCTTCAACAGTATCATCCCCTCCAGACTGATCTCAAACCTCCGAGACCTTGCTCTCAGCTCCACCCTCTGTAACTGGATCCTTAGCTTTCCGACACACGGAAGATAGGTAACAGCACCTCCTCCACAATAACACTCGACACTGGAGCCCCCCCAAGAATACGTTGTCAGCCTCTACCGTACTCCCTGTTCACCCACCACTGTGTTGCCAAATTCTGAACAAATGCCATAAGTTCGCTGATGACACCACCGTAGTAGGCCGGATGTCTAACAACGACAAGTCAAAATACAGTCGGGAGATAGAGGGTTTAATGAGGTAGAGCAATGAGAACACTCTCTCCCCCAACTTTGGCAAAATTAAACAACTGATCATTGACTTTAGCAAGAAAGGAGGAGAACACGCCCCATCTACATCAACGGAACTGAAGCTCAAGCTTCTGTATTTCCTGCCTGAAGGAAGAAGATGGAGGAAAATATTACCGGGGCGGGAGGGGTCTTTAATGATGTTGGCAGCCTTTCTGTAACAACGTAACATATAAATGGAGTCCATGGATGGGAGGTCCATGGAAAGCCAGGAAAGCGCCCGACTTCCTCGGGGTTGGGATATCTGGTCGGGTTGGACTGAAGGGTCAGTTTCCATGCTGTACATCTCTATGACTCTATGACCTGTCCTGGTCTTCCCATGTCGTTGCGACAGTCAAGAAGGTACAACACGCCTCTTCTTCCTCAGGCAGCTCAGGAAATTTGCAATGTCCAAAAGGACTCTCACCAACTTCAACAGATGCACAATTGAAAGCATACTGTCCAGGTGCTTAACAGCCTGATATGGCAACTGCTTTGCCCAGGAAATTACAGAGGTGGTGTGCACAGCCCAGACCAGCACAGACGCCAACCTCTTGCCCATGGACTCCATTTAAACAGCGAGTTGCTGCAGAAACGCTGACAACATTATCAAAGACCCCTCCCACCCCGGTAACACTTCCCCCCATCTGTTTCCTCCAGGTAGGAGATACAGAAGCTTGAAGACACACACCAACATGTTCAGGAACAGCTCCTTCCCTGCTGGGATTAGACTGTACGTAGTGACTCTTGGTGTTTGTGTCCCAAGGATTGATGCAGCCACACACACACAATGACGGCCGTTAAGACGAGGGTGAGGTAAGCACTCCCCTCCCACGGATTACCAAACAGTGTCCCTTCAGATACAGTCCATCTTTGACCACCAGGTGAAGTGGAAGGTGGCTCAGGTGACTGCAGCAGGTTTTTTAAATCATTTCAATGCAATGTGAGCATCGCTGCCTGGGCCCAGTGTTTATTACCCCGTCCCTAGTTGCCCCTTGAGATGGTGGGGGTGAGCCGCCTTCTTGAACCGCTGCAGTCCATGTGCTGTGGGTTGACCCACAATGCCCTTAGGGAGGGAATTCCAGGATTTTTTTCCCAGCAACAGTGTAGGAATGGTAATATATTTCCAAATCAGGATGGTGAGTGGCTTAAAGGAGAACTTGCAGGGGGTGGTGTTCCCAAGTATTTCCTGCCCTTGTCCTTCTAGATGGAAGTGGTCGTAGGTTTGGAAGGGGCTGTCTGAGGATCTTTGGTGTATTTCTGCACCTCGTGGATGGTACACACTGCTGCTCCTGAGTATCAGTGGTGGAGGGATTGAATGTTTGTAGATGTATTACCAATCAAGTGAGTTGCTTTGTCCTGGATGGCGTTGAGCTTCTTGAGTGTTGTTGGAGCTGTACCCAACCAGGCACGTGGGGAGTATTCCCTCACATTCCTGACTCGTGCCTTGGAGATGGTGGACAGGCTTTGGGGAGTCAGGAGGTGAGTTACTCGCTGCAGGATTCCTAGTCTCTGGATCTGCTTTTGTAGCCACTGTGTTTATATGGTGAGTCCAGTTAAACTTCTGGTCAATGGTAATCCACGCGATGTTGATAGTGGGGGACTTTGTGTTGGTAACACCATTGAATGTCAAGGGGCAGTGGTTAGATTGTCTCTTATTGGTGATAGTCTTAGCCTAGCATTTGTGTGGCGGGAATGCTACCTTCCACATTTCAGCCCACGCCTGGATATTGTCCAGATTTGAACTCCCTCAGTACCTGAGGAGCTGTGAATGGTGCTGACCACTGAGCAAGCTTCGGTGAACATGCCCACTTCTGACCTTATGATGGAGGCAAGGCCATTGATGAAGCAGCTGAAGGTGGTTGGGCCTAGGACACTACCCTGAGGGACTCCTTCAGAGATGTCCTGGAGCTGAGATAACTGACCTCTAACAATCACAACCACCTTCTCATGTGTCAGGTATGATTCTAACTACCAGAGAATTAGCCCCCTGATACCCATTGATTCCAGTTTTGCCAGTGCTCCTTGATGCTACACTCGATCGAATGCAGCCCTGATGTCAAGGGCTGTCCCTCCCCCCCGCCGTCAGGAATTCAGATCTTTTGTCCATGTTTGACCCAAGGCTGTAATGGGGTCAGGAGCTGAGTGACCCTGGGGACCCCAAACTGGGCGTCACTGAGCAGGTTATTGCTGAGCAGGTGCTGCTCGGTAACACTGTTGATGAGCCCTTCCATCACTTCACTGATGATAGAGAGTAGGCTGATGGGGCGGGAATTGGCTGGGGTTTTCCCCACATTGCTGGGTAAATGCCAGTGTTGGAACTGTACTGGAACAGCTTGGTGAGGGGAGCAGCCAGTCCTGGAGCACAAGTCTTCAGTGCTTGTGTCGGAATGTTGTCAGGGCCCATAGCCTTTGCAGCATCCAGTGTCTCCAACCATTTTTTGATCTCGCGTGGAGTGAATCTAATTGGCTGAAGACTGTCTGTAATGCTGGGGTCCACTGGAGGAGGCCGAGGTAGGTCACTCACTCGGCACTTCTGGCTAGGGTTTGATATTATTGATTTACGACATTCACTCCTATAGCCTTCAGGGTTAACTGGTGTTCTGTCATTAATTTCTGTCTCATCCCGTTTAAGTCAGTCTCAAAATAACCAGCTGAATTAATGATCTGCTTTACAAACCTAACGTTAAATTCAATCATAGAAAAGAAAGCAGACGCTGGAAATCCGAACCAAAATTAAATTCAATCATATTATTATTTCCTGTATTCAAATATTCTTCATGTCTGATTTACATTCGATGTTCATTACGTGGTGTGGGAGATGTTCACTTTAACTGGATGAGACAGATCATTCATCATCACAGCGAGTGGTGCAATGTCAAAGGTTCCTGCTGTTTTCTCATTACCTCTGCAAATATTACTTACTCTCAAAAAAAAATGAGGTCCTACAGAGTAGTAATACCTGGATTACTCCCAGTGCTCCGAGCTAGTGAGGGCAGGAATAGGAGGATAGAACAGATGAATGTATGGCTGAGGAGCTGGTGTATGGGAGAAAGATTCACATTTTTGGATCATTGGAATCTCTTTTGGGGTAGAAGTGATCTGTACAAGAAGGACAGATTGCACCTAAATTGGAAGGGGACTAATATATAGGCAGGTAAGTTTGCTAGCGCTGCTAGGGAGGATTTAAACTAGTAAGGTGGGGGGGTCTGGGACCCAGGGAGATAGTGAGGAAAGAGATCGATCTGAGACAGGTACAGCTGAGAACAGAAGTGACTCAAACAGCCCGGGCAGGCAGGGACAAGGTAGGACTAATAAATTAAACTGCATTTAGTTCAATGCAAGGGGCCTAACAGGGAAGGCAGATGAACTCAGGGCATGGTTAGGAACATGGGACTGGGATATCATAGCAATTACAGAAACATGGCTCAGGGATGGGCAGGACTGGCAGCTTAATGTTCCAGGATACAAATGCGACAGGAAGGATAGAAAGGGAGGTAAGAGAGGAGGGGGAGTGGCATTTTTGATGAGGGATAGCATGACAGCTGTGCTGAGGGAGGATATTCCTGGAAATACATCCAGGGAGGTTATTTGGGTGGAACTGAGAAATAAGAAAGGGATGATCACCTTATTGGGATTATATTATAGACCCCCTAATAGTCAGAGGGAAATGTAGAAACAAATTTGTAAGGAGATCTCATCTATTTAAAAGAATAACAGGGTGGTTATGGGAGGGGATTTTAACTTTCCAAACATAGACTGGGAATGCCATAGTGTTAAGGTTTAGATAGAGAGGAATTTGTCAAGTGCGTACAAGACAATTTTCTGATTCAGTATGTGGATGTACCTACCAGAGAATGTGCAAAACATGACCTACTCTTGGGAAATAAGGCAGGGCAGGTGACTGAGGTGTCAGTGGGGGAGCACTTTGAGGCCAGCGACCATAATTCAATTTGTTTTAAAATAGTGATGGAAAAGGATAGACCAGATCAAAAGTTGAAATTCTAAATTGGAGAAAGGCCAATTTTGACGGTATTGGGCAAGAACTTTCAAAAGCTGATTGGAGGCAGATGTTCGCAGGTAAAGGGACGGCTGGAAAATGGGAAGCCTTCAGAAATGAGATAACGAGAATCTATTCTGTCAGGGTGAAAGGGAAGGCTGGTAGGTGTAGGGAATGCTGGATGACTAAAGAAATTGAGGGTTTGGTTAAGAAAAAGAAGGAAGCATATGTCAGGTGTAGACAGGATAGATCGAGTGACTGTTTAGTAGAGTATAAAGGCAGTAGGAGTATACTTAAGAGGGAAATCAGGAGGGCAAAATGGGGACATAAGATAGCTTTGGCAAATAGAATTAAGGGGAATCCAAAGGGTTTTTACAAATACATTAAGGACAAAAGGGTAACAAGGGAGAGAATAGGGCCCCTCAAAGATCAGCAAGGTGGCCTTTGTGTGGGGCCACAGAAAATGGGGAAGATAATAAATGAGTATTTTGCTTCAGTATTTACTGTGAAAAAGATAGTGAAGATATAGACTGTATGGAAATAAATGGTGACATCTTGAAAAATGTCCATATTACAGTGCTGGATATCTTGAAACGCATAAAAGTGGATAAATCACCGAACTCTGTGGGAAGCTAGAGAAGTGTTTGCTGGGCCTCTAGCTGAGAAATTTGTATCATCGATAGTCACAGGTGAGGTGCCGGAAGACTGGAGGTTGGCTAACGTGGTGCCACTGTTTAAGAAGGGTGGTAAGGATAAGCCAGGGAATTATAGACCAGTGAGCCTGACCTCAGGGGTGGGCAAGTTGTTGGAGGGAATCCTGAGGGACAGGATGTACATGTATTTGGAAAGGCAAGGACTGATTAGGGATAGTCAACATGGCTTTGTGCATGGGAAATCATGTCTCACAAACTTGATTGAGGTTTTTGAAGAAGTAACAAAGAGGATTGATGAGGGCAGAGCAGTAGATGTGATCTATATGGACTCCAGTAAGGCGTTCAACAAGGTTCCCCATGGGAGACTTATTAGCAAGGTTAGATCTCATGGAATACAGGGAGAACTAGCCATTTGGATACAGAACTGGCTCAAAGGTAGAAGACAGAGGGTGGGAGAGGAGGGTTGTTTTTCAGACTGGAGGCCTGTGACCAGTGGAGTGCCACAAGGATCGGTGCTGGGTCCTCTACTTTTTGTCATTTACATAAATGATTTGGATGTGAGCATAAGAGGTACAGTTAGTAAGTTTGCAGATGACACCAAAATTGGAGGTGTAGTGGACAGCGAAGAGGGTAACCTCAGATTATAACAGGATCTGGACCAGATGGGCCAATGGGCTGAGAAGTGGCAGGTGGAGTTTAATTCAGATAAATGCGAGGTGCTGCATTTTGGGAAAGCAAATCTTAGCAGGACTTATACACCTAATGGTAAGGTCCTAGGGAGTGTTGCTGAATGAAGAGACCTTGGAGTGCAGGTTCATAGCTGCTTGAAAGTGGAGTCACAGGTTGATAGGATAGTGAAGGCGGTGTTTGGTATGTTTTCCTTTATTGGTCAGAGTATTGAGTACAGGAGTTGGGAGGTCATGTTGCGGCTGTACAGGACATTGGTTAGACCACTGTTGGAATGTTGCGTGCAATTCTGATCTCCTTCCTATCGGAAAAATCTTGTATAACTTGAAAGGGTTCAGAAAAGATTTACAAGGGTGTTGCCAGGGTTGGAGGATTTGAGCTACAGGGAGAGGCTGAACAGGCTGGGGCTGTTTTCCCTGGAGCATCGGAGGCTGAGGGGTGACCTTATAGGAGTTTACAAAATTATGAGGGGCATGGATGGGGTAAATAGGTAAAGGATTTTCCCTGGGATCGGGAGTCCAAAACTAGAGAGCCTAGGTTTAGGGTGAGAGGGGAAAGATATAAAAGAGACCTAAGGGACAACGTTTTCACACAGAGGGTGGTACGTGTATGGAATGAGCTGCCAGAGGATGTGGTGGAGGCTGGTACAATTGCAACATTTAAGAGGCATTTGGATGGGTATATGAATAGGAAGGGTTTGGAGGGATATGGGCCGGGTGCTGGCAGGTGGGATTAGATTGGATTGGGATATCTGGTTGGCACGGACGGGTTGGACCGAAGGGTCTGTTTCCATGCTGTACATCTCTTATGAGTCTATGCTGCTTTCTACAAATTACTGTAGAAACCAAAGGAATTCCCCACGTTCCTGACGAGAGATTTTGTTCTCTCCAGTTTGTACAAAAGATTCCTTTTCTTCTTAAAACCATTGTATGAATTAAAAATCCCTTTTAACTTTATTGCTGCTATCAATAAATAACTCTTGTTGCAGTTTTCATCTTCCTCTTGCCTGTCAATTCTAACCCTAAAGTCTTCACCAAATATTTGACCTTTATATGTGTCCGCTATTGATATTGAATGGCAGTGTTTGAGATGGGTTTTCATGTGGGTTTCACACTGTCATTCACAAGTTAGTTTCATTACCCTAGAAAAGCAGTTCATGCTCATTTCCTTTCTTCCTTGCCTTCCTGCTTCTGCTGCCTGGTCACTTTAGTTTCTCACTGGAGTAATAAGCATCAGTTGTAGTTCAGTGGTAGTGTCTGTTCCTCTGAGGCAGCAGTGTGTGTGTCAAGCCTGGCCTCTGAGGTTCAGCACGTAATCCAGGCCCTCACTTCAGTCTAATGCCTGAGGGAGTGCCAGCTCTCTGGGTGACTCCACAGCCCGTGGATTGTTGTGGTTCAAGAGGGCAGCTCAGCACAATCTCCTGAAGGCACGTTAGGGAGTAGCAGGGCCTAGCTACTGTCTCTGACATCTCAGGATACACGTTTAATAAACCAACAAACTGAGACAATGATTGAAAGATAAATGTTGACCAGTGTACTGGGGAGGACAGCGTGCTGATCTCGCAGATCAGGATCCAGAATTGGGCGGCACAGTGGCACAGTGGTTAGCACTGCTGCCTCACAGCGCCAGAGACCCGGGTTCAGTTCCCGACTCAGGCGACTGACTGTGTGGAGTTTGCACGTTCTCCCTGTGTCTGTGTGGGTTTCCTCCGGGTGCTCCGGTTTCCTCCCACAGTCCAAAGATGTGCGGGTCAGGTGAATTGGCCATGCTAAATTGCCCGTAGTGTTAGGCAAAGGGGTAAATGTAGGGGTAGGGGTGGGTTGCGCTTCGGCAGGTCAGTGTGGACTTGTTGGGCCAAAGGACCTGTTTCCACACTGTGAGTAATCTAAAACAAAATCCCCTCCAGCCGTGCAGCACTCCCTCAGTATTGCATCAGAAACATGCCCCCACCAGTAGTGCAGCACTGCATCAGAAACATATCCCCACCAGCAGTGCAGCACTCCCTCAGTACTGCGTCAGGAACATATCCCCACCAGCAGTGCAGCACTCCCTCAGTACTGCATCAGAAACACGTCCCCGCCAGCAGTTCCGCACTCCCTCAGTACTGCATCAGAAACACGTCCCCACCAACAGTGCAGCACTCCCTCAGTACTGCATCAGAAACATGTCCCCACCAACAGTGCAGCACTCCCTCAGTACTGCATCAGAAACATGTCCCCACCAACAGTGCAGCACTCCCTCAGTACTGCGTCAGGAACATATCCCCACCAGCAGTGCAGCACTCCCTCAGCACTGCATCAGAAACATGTCCCCACCAGCAGTGCAGCACTCCCTCAGTACTGCATCAGAAACATATCCCCACCAGCAGTGCAGCTCTCCCTCAGTATTGCATCAGAAACATATCCCCACCAGCAGTGCAGCACTCCCTCAGCACTGCATCAGAAACATGTCCCCACCAGCAGTGCAGCACTCCCTCAGCACTGCATCAGAAACATGTCCCCACCAGCAGTGCAGCACTCCCTCAGTACTGCATCAGAAACATGTCCCCACCAGCAGTGCAGCACTCCCTCAGTACTGCATCAGAAACATATCCCCACCAGCAGTGCAGCACTCCCTCAGCACTGCATTAGAAACATGTCCCCACCAGCAGTGCAGCACTCCCTCAGTACTGCATCAGAAACATGTCCCCACCAGCAGTGCAGCTCTCCCTCAGTACTGCATCAGAAACATGTCCCCACCAACAGTGCAGCACTCCCTCAGTACTGCATCAGAAACACGTCCCCACCAGCAGTGCAGCACTCCCTCAGTACTGCATCAGAAACACATCCCCACCAGCAGTGCAGCACTCCCTCAGTACTGCATCAGAAACACGTCCCCGCCAGCAGTGCAGCACTCCCTCAGTACTGCATCAGAAACACGTCCCCACCAACAGTGCAGCACTCCCTCAGTACTGCATCAGAAACATGTCCCCACCAACAGTGCAGCACTCCCTCAGTACTGCATCAGAAACATGTCCCCACCAACAGTGCAGCACTCCCTCAGTACTGCATCAGAAACATGTCCCCACCAACAGTGCAGCACTCCCTCAGTACTGCGTCAGGAACATATCCCCACCAGCAGTGCAGCACTCCCTCAGCACTGCATCAGAAACATGTCCCCACCAGCAGTGCAGCACTCCCTCAGTACTGCATCAGAAACATATCCCCACCAGCAGTGCAGCTCTCCCTCAGTATTGCATCAGAAACATATCCCCACCAGCAGTGCAGCACTCCCTCAGCACTGCATCAGAAACATGTCCCCACCAGCAGTGCAGCACTCCCTCAGCACTGCATCAGAAACATGTCCCCACCAGCAGTGCAGCACTCCCTCAGTACTGCATCAGAAACATGTCCCCACCAGCAGTGCAGCACTCCCTCAGTACTGCATCAGAAACATATCCCCACCAGCAGTGCAGCACTCCCTCAGCACTGCATCAGAAACATGTGCCCACCAGCAGTGCAGCACTCCCTCAGTACTGCATCAGAAACATGTCCCCACCAGCAGTGCAGCTCTCCCTCAGTACTGCATCAGAAACATGTCCCCACCAACAGTGCAGCACTCCCTCAGTACTGCATCAGAAACACGTCCCCACCAGCAGTGCAGCACTCCCTCAGTACTGCATCAGAAACACATCCCCACCAGCAGTGCAGCACTCCCTCAGTACTGCATCAGAAACATGTCCCCACCAACAGTGCAGCACTCCCTCAGTACTGCATCAGAAACACGTCCCCACCAGCAGTGCAGCACTCCCTCAGTACTGCATCAGAAACATGTCCCCACCAGTAGTGCAGCTCTCCCTCAGTACTGCATCAGAAACATGTCCCCACCAGCAGTGCAGCACTCCCTCAGTACTGCGTCAGGAACATATCCCCACCAGCAGTGCAGCACTCCCTCAGTACTGCATCAGAAACATGTCCCCACCAGCAGTGCATCTCTCCCTCAGTACTGCATCAGAAACACGTCCCCACCAGCAGTGCAGCTCTCCCTCAGTACTGCATCAGAAACATGTCCCCACCAACAGTGCAGCACTCCCTCAGTACTGCGTCAGGAACATATCCCCACCAGCAGTGCAGCACTCCCTCAGTACTGCATCAGAAACATGTCCCCACCAGCAGTGCAGCTCTCCCTCAGTACTGCATCAGAAACACGTCCCCACCAGCAGTGCAGCACTCCCTCAGTACTGCATCAGAAACATGCCCCCACCAGCAGTGCAGCTCTCCCTCAGTACTGCATCAGAAACATGAATCAGCTAAGATTCCACTGCATGTCCATGCCATCTGTGGTCCAACCAATGAACACTCGATAGGCCACACTAGAGTGCCACTTGCCTGGTCACCACATCATCGGCAGCATCCTGTCTGGATAAGGAGGGTTCTGAGCTGCCCCACGGGTTTGCTGCCTGAGCTAGAGGGAGGGTCTGAACTACCGAGAAAAAATTGGACAGGAAGGAATTGTTTTCCATGGAGCAGTGAGATTCGGAGGGAACCTGACAGAGGTGTGTAAGATCCTGAGGGGTGTAGATAGGGTGGATTGGAAAACACTTTCCCATTTAGTGGAGGGGTCAATGGCCAGTGGGCCTAGATTGAAGGTGTGAGGTCAAAGCTACCCAGTGGGCACTGCCAGTGTAACCCAGACCCAGCAGGAGCCAATCCACTTGAGTGAAGGATGTGCAGAAAGTAACACAGAGGAATTATTGAGTTGTGTGACCGCAAAACGTTGTCTGAAGGGTCTAAGATATTCAGTTACGCAGTTGTTAATTGAAAGGGAACAGGGTGAGCTTTGCACTTTAGTTTGGAAAATGTATCACTTGCCTGATAATGAAACTAGCCTTCCCTGAGCTAGCACGCTGCCTCATTTAGTTTTTGTTAAACCAGAGTTTTCATTAATTCGTGAACAACTGACGTCAGGTTAGGTGAATTGGACAGGTAACAGGCAGAAGGGTTCTCTTGTCTCTGAGATGGGAACATTATTGTGATTCCTGTGGAGCTGGGGAAACCAAAATAACCCAAATTTACTGAATTTACTTACATAGCGAAGCCACTTGTCAAGATTTTATTTTTTATAAGTTTAACAGTCAGATCAGAATCAGTATAAATATGAATTAACAGGCAAATTGTGGTCATTATAAATGATAAACTGTACGTTAAACAGCAAACATAACAGAGATCATCATCAAGTCTGTACAATATGGAAGGAGGCCATTCAGCCCATTATATCCATACTGGCCTGCTGAACAGCATTCCACTCAGACGCCTCTGTAACCCTGATTCCCCATAGCCAATCCAATCTTTGGGCTGTGGGAGGAAACCTACACAGACACGGGGAGAATGTGCAAACTCCACACACAGAGGTATCCAAGACTGAAATTGAAGCCGTGTTGCTGGCACTACGAGGCAGCAGTGCTAATCACTGAGCCAACCTTGGCTGAGAGCTAACAGAATGACTGGACAGCCCACCCAGCACAACCGACCTCAACGTCAGCCACAGGTATCATCAAAACTCTGATCCTTCAAATTCCCGTTTCTTCAGGGATCTCGTCTCTGAATGTCACACGACTGCAGCCTCCTAATCACCGGAATGACACATTTCGACAGAAGGTCCTCATTTCTGTTGTTGTTGGTTCTGCTGATGTGGATGCACAAGAAACACATTTATCTCAACCCTCAGTAACAGCCCTGTGCACCAGCTGGCCAGTTCGGGTTAATCAGTTCCTTGTAAATACCTGACAAAAATGGCTGTGACCTTTTTTCTCCTTTGTCTTCATTCAGCAGTCTTTACTAACACCATGATCTTTACTCTGAACATAGTCACCTGGTCTAGTCCTGGGTTATGGGATCACTCCTGGCCTGCAGCATTCATCAGATTCCCCAATCGCAGGGTCCCCTAAATCACCTACAACTGTCGTTCAGTAAGGACCAGTCAGGGACCAGTAAAGGGAGCAGGAGCTGAGACCGGATCTGACAACCACCCCCTCACCTTGCCCCCTCCCCCTCACCATCCCCACCTTCCACCCCCCAACACCACACACACACACACACACACACACACACACACACACTCACACCCATCATCAATCCCTCTCCCCCTCACCATCCCCACCTTCCACCCCCCCAACACGACACACACACACACAGACACAAACATCACCACCACCATCATCTCATCCTCTGCCCTCCCCCCCCCCACCCCCCTCATTCGCCCCCCCCCCTTTCAGTGGTGCTGAACACTGTTGCAACCTTCTCTCTCTGGGGCTGTCCCAACACAGAAACATAGAAAGTAGGAGTAGCTGTAGGCCACTCGGCCCTTCATGCCTGTTCCACCATGCAGTGTGATCGTGGCTGATGGTCCAACCCTGTACCCTGCTCTGCCTTCTCTCCATACCCTTTGACCTATTTAACCCTAATATCTAATTCCTTCTTCAAGAACATTCAATGTTTTGGCTTCAGCTGCTGCCCGTGGCACAGCCCTCTGGGTGAAGACATTTCTCCTCAGCTCAGTCAGAAATGGCCGACTCCATATCTTTAGACGGTGATCCCTAGTTCTGGACTCCCCAGCCATTAGGACCATACTTTCTGCATTTACCTTGTTCCAATGTCATAGATTTCTCTGAGATTTAGTGGCGGATGTTCATTCTGCTCCGTGATGTTTGAGGTGACTAGGTGGTTCAGTGACACACTGCTGCCTCACAGCACCAGCTGCCCACGTTCAATTCTACCCTCAGGCAACTGTCTATGTCTTTGCACAGTTTCCCTGTACCCTTGTGGGTTTCCTCTGGGTAGTCTGCTTTCCTCCCACAGTCTAAGGATGTGCAGATGAGGTGGATTGGCCATACTAAATTGCCTATAGTGTTCAGGGCTGTGTAGGTTAGGGGCATTAGCCACAGGAAATGCAGGGATGGGGTGGGTCTGGGTGAGATGCTCTTTGGAGGGTCAGTTTGGACTTGTTGGTTGGGTTGGCCTATTTCCACACTGAGGGGATTCTTGGACAACATTCTCTCTCTGTTGAGGGTTGTTGAAGGGCATTAAAATGTGATTTGATGTTTATGATCATTTGTTAGCGACTTGTCTTGACAAGGTGTTTAGGGAGACAGCTTCACCCTATCTATTGAGGTTGGACAGGACGTTGGTGAGGTCTCACCTGGAATACAGTGTCCAGTTCTGGTCACCCCATTATAGGAAGGTTGTTATTAACCTAGAGAGGGCTCAGAAGAGATTTCCCAGGATGTTGCTGGGACTGGAAGGTTTGAATTAGACAGAGAAACCTGGACCTTGATCCCTGGAGCTTTGGAGGCTGAGGGGTGACCTTGTAGAGGTTTATAAAATCATGAGGGGTATAAACAGAGTTAATGGTTGGTGTCTTTTCTCTGGCATGGGGGACTCCAAGACTAAGGGGCATTTTTTAAGGTGAAAGGAGAAAGAGTTTAAAAGACACGAGGGACAGTTATTTTACCCAGAGGGTGGTTTGTGTGTGAAATGAGGAAGTGGATACAGTTACAGCATTAAAATGACATTTGGGTAAGGACATGAAGAGGACAGTTTTGCAGGGACATGGGCCAGGAGCAGGCAGCTGGGACTAGTTTAGTTTGGGATTATGGTCAGCATGGACTGGTTGGGCCGAAAGGCCACTTTCTGTGCTGTCTGACTGTATTGAAGTTGTTCTGCTGCTGCGATGCTCATCTCAAGCGTGAACCTGCAGTTACCTTTCCTGCTGTGACATTTGGTGCTCAATTCCATCCCTTTACTCAACCTTTCCCTGACCCAGGAACCGAGGGAAGTAAAATCAGCCAAGGTTCCTGCGCCCTATCTCTCTCCTGTGGCTGGGCTCCTATCCCTCCCTCACTGTGGGGAGAAAGCTGAGAGGTGGGGGGGGAGACAAGGAATATCAGAAAATAGCCCTTTCTTTCTAAAATATGGCTAACTCAAGGAGAAGGAGCCCAGGGTCCTAGATATTTGATACCTTAACTCAAGGCCAGACAACACAAAGCCAGACTTCGTTGGCACAATAAATTGAAAAATAAGGATCATTCCAAGGTCCCATTCCAGGGGAAGAAGTCATAATTATCTTGTTTTTGTTACTGCAAAAAATGTATGTTACCCAGTGCAATGAGGCAACTAAGACATTTGATAAGGTTCCCCACGGTAAACTAATAGAGAAAGGGAAGTCACATGGTGTGCAGGGTGTTCTAGCAGGTGGATAAAGAACTGGTTGAGCAACAGGAGACAGAGAGTAGTAGATGAAGGGAGTTTCTGGAGATGGAGAAAGGTGACCAGTGGGTGTCCCACAGGGGTCAGGGCTGGGGCCACTGTTGTTTGTGATATACATAAATGATCTGGAAGAGTTAAAACTCACACAACACCAGGTTATAGTCCAACAGGTTTAATTGGAAGCACACTAGCTTTCGGAGCGATGCTCCTTCATCAGGTGATAGTGACCAGATGACGACCACCTGATGAAGGAGCGTCGCTCCGAAAGCTAGTGCTTCCAATTAAACCTGTTGGACTATAACCTGGTGTTGTGTGAGTTTTAACTTCGTACACCTCAGTCCAACACCGGCATCTCCAGATCTGGAAGAGGGCACTGTTGGTATGATCAGCAAGTTTGCAGATGGCACGAAGATTGGTGGAGTAGCAGAAAGCATAGGGGACTGTCAGAGAACACAGGAGGCTATAGATAGACTGGAGAGTTGAGCAGAAAAGTGGCAGATGAATTTCAATCCAGACAAATGTGAGGTGATGCATTTTCGGATCACCACCACCATCACCACCATCATCATCACCACCACCATCACCACCGCCACCATCACCACCACCACCATCATCACCACCACCACCATCATCACCACCACCACCATCACCACCACCACCACCACCATCACCACCACCACCATCATCACCACCACCACCATCATCACCACCACCACCATCACCACCACCACCACTACCATCACCACCACCACTACCATCACCACCACCAGCACCATCACCACCACTACCATCACCACCATCACCACCACCAGCACCATCACTATCACCACCACCACCATCACCATCACCACCACCATCACCATCACCACCATCATCACCGCGACCACCATCACCACCACCACCATCACCACCATCACCACCACCACCATCACCACCACCACTACCATCACCACCACCACCATCATCACCACCACCACCACCACCATCATCACCATCACCACCACCATCACCATCACCACCATCACCACCATCACCACCACCACCACCATCACCACCGCCACCACCGCCGCCACCACCACCATCACCACCATCACCACCATCACCACCATCACCACCATCACCATCACCACCACCACTACCAGCAACAGTGTGTACCATCCTCAAGATGCACTGCAAGAACTCACCAAGAGCTCCTTCCAAACACATGACCACTATCTTGTGGAAGGACAAGGGCAGCAGGTACATGGGAACACCACCCACTGCAAGGTCCTCCCCTCCCCCAAGCCACTCACCATCCTGACTTGGAAATATATTGTCGTTCTTTCACTGTCGCTGGGACAAAATCCTGGAATTCCCCCTTTAAGGGATCAACCCACAGCACATGGACTGCAGTGGTTCAAGAAGGCAGCTCACAAAAACAAAGTTTGATGGATCTTTGTTGGACAAGGGAAGTTAGGGAATTTGGAGCTAAAGTGGATAGATTAGATTACTTACAGTGTGGAAACAGGCCCTTCGGCCCAACAAGTCCACACCGACCCTCCGAAGCGCAACCCACCCCTACCCCTACATTTACCCCTTACCTAACGCTACGGGCAATTTAGCATGGCCAATTCACCTGACCCGCACATCTTTGGACTGTGGGAGGAAACCGGAGCACCTGGAGGAAACCCACGCAGACACGGGGAGAACGTGCAAACTCCACACAGTCAGTCGCCTGAGGCAGGAATTTAACCCGGGTCTCAGGCGCTGTGAGGCAGCAGTGCTAACCACTGTGCCACTGTGACGGAGGAGAGAGTATTATCACTAGACTGTTAATGCAGAGAGCCAGGTAATGGTCTGGGGATCCTGGTTTGAGTCCTGCCATGACAGGTGGTGGAATGTAAATCCGATAAAAGTCTGGGATTAGGATTGGAATGGTGACCATGAAACTGTTGCCTGTTGTTGAGTCAAACCCAATCTAGTTCAGTCATGGGCTTTAGGGAAGGAAATTGCTGTCCTTACCTGGTCTGGCCTACATGTGACTCCAGACCCACAGCAATGTGGTTGACTCTTAACCACCCTCTGGGATGGGCATTAGACGCAGGCTGAGCCAGCGAATGAATAGAAAGAGAATTGACACAAGACATGGAATGGCCTTTTCCTGATCCTGTGTTGCTGCATTGGTTGAGTGCTGAGAAGATTCCGAGTCCAGATGTAGGTCCATCATTGTTAGTATATCCACTGATCAGAACTCCTTAAACACCCTGCAGGTGTACCGCTGAGAGGAGAGGTTTGGGTAAACCATGGGCAGTATGGGTCGCCAACCTTTCTAGAACATTCTGGAGTCTCAGGGAAATCTCCTGAGCACA
Organism: Hemiscyllium ocellatum; assembly: GCF_020745735.1. Classification (NCBI taxonomy): domain Eukaryota; kingdom Metazoa; phylum Chordata; class Chondrichthyes; order Orectolobiformes; family Hemiscylliidae; genus Hemiscyllium; species Hemiscyllium ocellatum. The sequence goes on along the minus strand of NC_083432.1, from coordinate 5,399,520 downwards.
GCTATCTGTAACCCAGGAGGAATCTGGGTTCCCAACCTGTCACCCAACCATGACACCCAAAAACAAATCATATCAGAGCCGGTTTGATGGAGAGGTTAGAGGTGAGAGGGTATGGGATGTGACCTCCAGGGTGACAGCTAAACAGAGTTGACAATTGTCCCGGGAGCACCGAGTAAAACAAAGGTGTAAAATATAACCTGCAGTGATTCCCATCTTTAAAATCGAAGCAATCATTTTACTGTCTATTGTTCTTTATTGTCTGTGCATGGCCATTGTCCAGTTCCCCTCAGCTTCTCATGGTCAGATTATCGGATTTAATGATATTGCTTAGGAGATAACACTTGATGAGAGCCCTTCCTCTTATTCAACATCGCACCATGGGCTTTTTTTCTCTACGTTAGAATCAAAGTCAGTGCCTCTGACCATCCCTCAGTACTGCCTTGAGTGTTAGCCTGGTTTCCAAACCTCTCTGAAATGAGGCTTGAACTCATTAACTTCTGAAGAAAAGGAGTTCCTACTGACCCCTGACTAACACTAATCACAGCGACCAGCTGGGCAGGATCTGTCCACTCAGCACATGGGGACTCTGGGGCCTGACAGGGGTTAATAACCACTTGTCATTATTTCTTCTGTGCCCATAGGTCCTCTCGCTTGGAGCTGATGTACTTCCAGAGTATAAACTGCAGGCTCCTCGTATTCACAAGTGGACAATTCTGCACTATAGCCCCTTCAAGGCAGTCTGGGACTGGCTCATCCTCCTGTTAGTCATACACACCGCCATCTTCACCCCTTACTCTGCTGCCTTCCTGCTTAATGATCAGGAAGAGGAGAAGCGTCTGGAATGTGGCTACTCATGTAACCCACTGGCCGTTGTGGACCTGATTGTCGACATCATGTTCATCATCGACATCATCATTAACTTCCGCACCACCTACGTCAACGAGAATGATGAGGTGGTGAGTCACCCAGCCAAGATCGCCATCCACTACTTCAAGGGCTGGTTCCTCATCGACATTGTGGCTGCCATTCCATTTGACCTTCTCATCTTCAGGTCTGGCTCCGATGAGGTAAAGGACAAATGTTACAATGATGCCTTTCCAGTGCCCTGGTTCAAAATGGGGCCTGTAAGACCAGGGCCCTCCTGCACTCACACACATAGACATATAGATACTCACACATAAACATATATACCCACACATAAATATATAGATACACACATGAACATATAGATACTCACACATAAACATATAGATACACACACATCGACATATAGATACTCACACATAAACATATATACCCACACATAAATATATAGATACACACATGAACATATAGATACTCACACATAAACATATAGATACACACACATCGACATATAGATACTCACACATAAACATATATACTCACACATAAATATATAGATACACACATGAACATATAGATACTCACACATAAACATATAGGTACACACATAAACACACATATAAACATATAGATACATACACACACACATAAACATATAGATAGATATACACACGCATACACAAACATATAGACACGCACATAAACACATAAACACACACATAAACATATAGATACATGCATAAACATAGATACACACACATAAACATATAGATACATGCATAAACGTAGATATACACATTCTTAAACATGTAGACACACACATAAACATATACACACACACGAACATATAGATACATGCATAAACATAGATACACACACACATAGACACACACATAAGCACATACACATAAACACATAGATACACACATATAAACACATAGATACACACATATAAACATATAGATACACACATAAACATATAGATACACATATAAATGCATAGATACACACACACTTATAGACACATACAAACACATATACACATACATAAACAAAGAGATACATAGACACAAACATATTGATACACACATAAACATATAGACATGCATAAACATATATACACACATAAACATTTAGATACATACACACATAAACATAGACATACACATTGACATATATACACACACAAACATATAGATACATATATAAACATATAGATACTCACACTTAATCATATAAATATATGCACATAAACATATATATGCACACATATAGATATGTACGCACACAAGTATATAGATACACAGACACAAAGAGATACACCCACACAAGTGCACACACAAACATATGGATATGCACACACATTAACATATAGCCATACAGAGATACAACATACATAAACATATAGATATATAGATACACAGATACACTCACAGACTCCCACACACATTCACATAGTCACATGTATACAGCTGCCCACATAGATATACACACACTCACAAACATAAACATATAAATACACACACAAAAACATATAGATGTATACACACAAACATATAGATACACACATAAACACATATATACACACACACGCGCACACAGACATATAGGTACTCACATAAACATAGATACACACACAAACATAAACATTTAGACACGCACACACACACATGTATGTAGATAAATGCACAGAACTGCAGACACATGTAATCAAGATACAAGCTGTTCTGCTATAATGCATGTTCCATCAGCGTGAATTGGCCATAACGTGAATGGCGAATTATGGTGTTTTTGGACAACACAAGCTTTCTGCTGAATGGGTCATCTTTTTATATAGCACGAGGTTACAGAGGAATACACCTGTCAGGTTATTGCAGAATGACCTGCATATACCACATGCAGACGAAGATGTAAACACACATACATGTCGACACATATACCCAGCACACGCATACACACATCTGCACACACAGTCATGTTTAAAAAACCCCATTCGCCATATATATCTTTCAATAAACAGATATACATGTGAACAAAGATACATAGTTTGACACACACCAGACTAATGAACACCAGCACATATTCACCTTAATCTCTATAACAACAGGGATGGCATGGTGGCTCAGTGGTTAGCTATGTTGCCTCACAGCGCCAGGGACCTGGGTTCGATTCCAGCCTTGGGCAACTGTCTGTGTGGAGCTTATACACTCTCTCTCTGTCCACGTGGGTTTCCTCTGGGTGCTCTGGTTTCCTCCTGCAGTCCACAGGTATGCAGGTTAGATGAATTGGCCGTTCTACATTGCCTACAGTGTTCAGGGATGTGAAGGTTAGGTGCACAAAGTTATAAATAACACAACACCAGGTTATAGTCCAACAGGTTTATTTGGAAACACTAGATGCATTTGCCAGGGGTAAATATCGAGGAATAGGATAGAGGAATAGATCTGGGTGGGTCACTCTTCAGAGGGTCATTGTGGAATTGTTGGGCCAAATGGCCTGTTTTCACACTGTGGGGATTCTATGATACACAGAGACACACACACAGACACACACACACAGAGACACACAAACACACACACACAGACAGACACACACACGCACAGAGACACACACACACTCACACATACACACACTCACACTTACACACAGACCCCCACATACAGACACACACACATAGACACACACACAGATACACACACAGACACAGACACAAACACACAGACACAACAGACACACACACACAGACTCACACATACACACACTCACACAGACACAACAGACACACAGACACACACACAGACACACACACGCAGACATTCACACACACACACAGACACACACACACACAAACACAACAGACACACAGACACACACACACACAGACTCACACACGCAGACATTCACAGACACACACACACAGACACACAAGCCTCCGGGGCCCCAGGCTGCTGTCCGGTGAGCAGCAGCTGTTAGCTACAAGCTGAGACAGCTCTTATTATTCTGTCTTGGTATATTCTTTCCCTCGATGTGGGCATTGCTGGCTGACCCAGAATTTGATGCTAATGTGTTATTACTTTTGAGAAGGTGCTGGGGAACTACTTTCTGCAGTTTAGGGGTTGCAGGGATGTTAGCAAAGGAATTTGGGAAATTGACCCAGTAATTGTGCAGGAACAGAGGTACAGTTCCAAGGCAGGATTCTGAATGGTTCAGCATCGAATGTACAGGTGGGGGTTGTATCTGTTGGCCATGTCCTTCCAAGAGGTAGGTCACAGATTTGTTAGGTGCTGACAAATGAGCCTTGGTGCGTCTTGGAGGTGGGGCAGGGACTGAACAGCAGAACTGACAAAAGTCAACTTTCAGGTTCACCAGATAGTGTCCCAATATCACCTCCAAGAGATACAGGGGACTAACAGATGCCAGTCAGTGTACGGAAATCTGCCTGAGAGAGAGAGGGGACTGAGAGACACCAGTCAGTGTACTGATATCTCCCTGGGAGAGAGGGGACTGAGAGACACCAGTCAGTGTACAGATATCTCCCTGGGAGAGAGGGGACTGAGAGACACCAGTCAGTGTACAGATATCTCCCTGAGAGAGAGAAGACTGAGAGACACCAGTCAGTGTACTGATATCTCCTTGAGAGAGAGAGGAGATTGAGAGACACCAGTCAGTGTAAATGGATAGACCAGATCTAAAAGTTGAAGTTCTAATTTGGAGCAAGGCCAATTTTGACAGTATCAGGCAAGAACTTCCAAAAGGATTCGTCTGTTTGAGGACGTGGCTGAAGAGCTTCAGGGCAGCTTCCAAAAGCTGATTGGGGGACAGATGTTCGCAGGCAAAGGGACGGCTGGAAAATGGGAAGCCTTCCGAAATGAGATAACGAGAATCCAGAGAAAGTATATTCCTGTCAGGGTGAAGGAAAGGCTGGTAGGTATAGGGAATGCTGGATGACTAAAGAAATTGAGGGTTTGGTTAAGAAAAGAGAATGTTAGGACAGGATAGATTGAGTGAATCCTTAGAGGAGTATAAAGGCAGTAGGAGGATACTTAAGAGGGAAATCAGGAGGGCAAAACGGAGACATGAGATAGCTTTGGCAAATAGAGTTAAGGAGAATCCAAAGGGTTTTTGCAAATATATTAACAAAAGAGTAACTAGGGAGAGAATAGGGCCCCTATTTCAAGATGGTGACATCTTGAAAAATGTCCAGATTACAGAGGAGGAAGTGCCGGATGTCTTGAAACGGGTAAAGGTGGATAAATCCTCAGGACCTGATCAGGTGTTGCCTGGAACTCTGTGGGAAGCTAGAGAAGTGATTGTTGGGCCTCTCACTGAAATATTTGTATCATCGATAGTCACAGGTGAGGTGCCGGAAGACTGGAGGTTGGCTAATGTGGTGCCACTGTTTAAGAGGGGTGGTAAGGACAAGCCAGGGAACTATAGGCCAGTGAGCCTGACCTCAATGGTGGGCAAGTTGTTGGAGGGAATCCTGAGGGACAGGATGTACATGTATTTGGAAAGGCAAGGACTGATTAGGGATAGTCAACATGGCTTTGTGCTTGGGAAATCATGTCTCATAAACTTGATTATGTTTTTTGAAGAAGTAACAAAGAGGATTGATGAGGGCAGAATGGTAGATGTGATCTGTATGGACTTCAATAAGGCGTTTGACAAGGTTCCTCGTGGGAGACTGATTAGCAAGGTTAGATCTCATGGAATACAGGGAGAACTAGCCATTTGGATACAGAACTGGCTCAAAGATAGAAGACAGAGGGTGGAGGGTTGTTATTCAGACTGGAGGCCAGTGACCAGTGGAGTGTCACAATGATCAGTGCTGGGTCCTCTATTTTTTGTCATTTACATAAATGATTTGGATGTGAGCATAAGAGGTACAGTTAGTAAGTTTGCAGATGACACCAAAATTGGAGGTGTAGTGGACAGCGAAGAGGGTTACCTTAGATTACAACAGGATCTGGACCAGATGGGCCAATGGGCTGAGAAGTGGCAGATGGAGTTTAATTCAGATAAATGCGAGGTGCTGCATTTTGGGAAAGCAAATCTTAGCAGGACTTATCCACTTAATAGTAAGGTCCTAGGGAGTGTTGCTGAACAAAGAGACCTTGGAGTGCAGGTTCATAGCTCCTTGAAAGTGGAGTCACAGGAAGATAGGATAGTGAAGAAGGCGTTTGGTATGCTTTCCTTTATTGGTCAGAGTATTGAGTACAGGAGATGGGAGGTCATGTTGCGGCTGTACAGGACATTGGTTAGACCACTGTTGGGATAGTGGGTGGCACGGTGGCACAGTGGTTAGCACTGCTGCCTCACAGCACCAGAGACCTGGGTTCAATTCCCGCCTCAGGCGACTGACTGTGTGGAGTTTGCACATTCTCCCCGTGTCTGCGTGGGTTTCCTCCGGATGCTCCGGTTTCCTCCCACAGTCCAAAGATGTGTGGGTCAGGTGAAGTGGCCATGCTAAATTACCCGTAGTGTTAGGTAATGGGGTAAATGTAGGGGTATGGGTGGGTTGCGCTTCGGCGGGTCGGTGTAGACTTGTTGGGCCAAAGGGCTTGTTTCTACACTGTAGGTAATCTAATACTGCGTGCAATTCTGGTCTCCTTCCTATCGGAAAGATGTTGTAAATTTGAAAGGGTTCAGAAAAGATTTACAAGGATGTTGCCAGGGTTGGAGGATCTGAGCTACAGGGAGAGGCTGAACAGGCTGGGGCTGTTTTCCCTGGAGTCAGAGGCTGAGGGGTGACCTTATAGAGGTTTATAAAATTGAGGGACATGGATAGGATAAATAGACAAAGTCTTTTTCTTGGTGTCAGGGAGTCCAGAACTAGAGGGCATAGGTTTAGGGTGAGAGGGGAAAGATATAAAAGAGACCTACGCGGCAACTTTTTCACACAGAGGGTGGTATGTGTATGGAATGAGCTGCCAGAGGAAGTGGTGGAGGCTGGTACAATTGCAACATTTAAGAGGCATTTGGATGGGTATATGAATAGGAAGGGTTTGGAGGGATATGGGCCGGGTGCTGGCAGGTGGGACTAGAGTGGGTTGGGATATCTGGTCGGCATGGACAGGTTGGACCGAAGGGTCTGTTTCCATGCTCTATATCTCTTTGACTATATGACACCAGTCAATGTACAGATATCTCCCTGAGAGAGAGAGAGAGGGGGGACTGAGAGACACGAGTCAGTGTACAGATATCTCCCTGAGTGAGAGAGGATGAGAGACACCAGTCAGTGTACAGATATCTCCCTGGGAGAGAGGGGACTGAGAGACACCAGTCAGTGTACAGATATCTCCTTGAGAGAGAGGGCACTGTGAGACACCAGTCAGTGTACAGATATCTCCTTGAGAGAGAGGGCACTGTGAGACACCAATCAGTGTACAGATATCTCCTTGAGAGAGAGAGAGAGAGGGGGGACTGAGAGACACCAGTCAGTGTACAAATATCTCCTTGAGAGAGAGAGGGGACTGAGAGACACCAGTCAGTGTACAGATATCTCCCTGAGAGAGAGAGGGGACTGAGTGACACCAGTCAGTGTACAGATATCTCCCTGAGAGAGAGAGGGGACTGAGTGACACCAGTCAGTGTACAGATATCTCCTTTAATATTTTTCTGATTGTTTGATATTGACTGAATTCCTAGCCCCTTTTCAACAGCAACATTGCCATCAGCAGTGCCAGTGTGAATATTGACCGATCTGTTGGTGAGAATATTTAGTCATCTGGCAGACATTCTGAGGCAGATTTGTGAAGCTAGTATCACAGCGACATTGTGGAGGTGAAACGGGTTGCTTGGACCTCACCAATCCATCCAGCGCTGAGCAGTTACCCTGGCAACAGATTGGCTCCGCGCTGCAGTAATTGTGTCAATGACTGTGATGTCAGTTCACTGTCTAATGCACTGTCTGTGGGATCGACCAAAGGTTCCATCTACATCTTGATATAATCCTTACAGGCACTTTGTGTGGATTCAGCAAGTGTTCCCTGGAGAGAATAAACATTGATACCTGCCACTCCCAATCTAAATCATACATCAAAGCATCAGCCTTTGGATATACAAACGTTCCCTTCGTTCATTGGAGCTACACTGAGGGTGTTTGTTGTGGACTTTACTTTCAGTTTTTTGTCAGCAGCTGTGACTCAGTTGCGCAGTGTCGGTCTTCCCTCTGAGTCACCTGGTTCAGGTTCAGGCCCAGTAAAGGTCACTATGCGCTGGCAGGGCTGAGGGAGTGCTGCACTGCCAGCAGTGCTGGCTTTGATTACCAGCTTAAAGCAAGGCCCCGTCTCTCTCTTTAGGTGGCTTTGAAAAGATTCTACTGCACTCAGTGAAAAAGAGCCAGTTGCGGGAAAGTTGGGACATGTTCAGGGAGAGGGAACGGCAGGCAGATCTGTTTTTACTGAGCACACCGGCCTTTCTGCTGTTTCAGGCCTGGGGCTTATCTGTCCCAGGAGATTAAGAGCTCATTGTGTGAATAAAGTTATTCAAAGTTGATGAACTGGGAAAGGTTGTTTTGACAAGGTATTGTCTTTCCAGAGGATGTTTGCAGGAAAGGAATGGTTTTTTTTCATTGAAAACTCTTCTGAGATTTTAGCCCTAGAGAAGGGTTTATGCCCGAAACATCGATTCTCCTGCTCCTTGGATGCTGCCTGACCTGCTGCACTTTTCCAGCAACACATTTTCAGCTGAGATTTCAGTACACCAAGGCTAACGGGCTGTTCCCTGCTGCTGATGGTTACAAATACTCAAATCAATCTTGTCTTTGACTAGTTCAACGTTTATTCTCTTCAGAAGGGTCATCTAAAAGCCCAGGCCTTTCACACAAAGCAACAACACACCAGGGTGTGAGACCGGAAACACAGACCATGAGCTTCCTTCACTCGTGTGTATGAGGAGAATTTGCAGAGAGTGGGAATGGGAGGGAGGGAACCCTGCACATCCGGAATGGAAGGGATGGGATCCTGCACATCCGGAATGGGAATGGATGGGTGCAGCCCCAACAACACTCAGGAAGGTCAACACCATCCAGGACAAAGCTGCCCACTTGATTGGCACCGCATCCTCAAACACCCCCTCCCTCCCCCACCCACACTCAGTAACAGCAGGGTGTACCATCCCCTCCCCCCCCACCGACACTCAGTAACAGCAGGGTGTACCATCCCCTCCCCCCCCACCGACACTCCGTAACAGCAGGGTGTACCATCCCCTCCCCCCCCACCCACACTCAGTAATAGCAGTGTGTACCATCCCCTCCCCCCCCACCCACACTCAGTAACAGCAGGGTGTACCATCCCCTCCCCCCCCCACCCACACTCAGTAACAGCAGTGTGTACCATCCCCTCCCCCCCCCCACCCACACTCAGTAACAGCAGGGTGTACCATCCCCTCCCCCCCCACCCACACTCAGTAACAGCAGGGTGTACCATCCCCTCCCCCCCCCCACCCACACTCAGTAACAGCAGTGTGTACCATCCCCCCCCCCACCCACACTCAGTAACAGCAGTGTGTACCATCTACACGGTGCAGAAATTCATCAAAGATCCTCAGACAGCTCCTTCCAAACCTACAGCCACTTCCCTCGGGAAGGACAAGGGCAACAGATACACGGGAACACCGCTCCCTGCAAGTTGCCCTCCGAGCCCCTCACCATCCTGACTTGGAAGTATATCCGCCGTTCCTTCGCTGTCTCTGGGTCAAAATCCTGGAATTCCCTCCCTAAGGGCATTGTGGGTCAACCCACAGCACAGGGACTGCAGCGGGTCAAGAAGGCAGCTCACCCCCACCTTCTCAACGGGGCAACTAGGGACAGGGTAATAAATGCTGGAACAACCATTGACACCCGGGTAAACTTATCAAATCAAAAAAAGGCCTGGAGTTAATGGAACCAATCCCTACAGGAAACATCGTGAGTGAAGTGATTGAGCTGTGGGAGGGTGCCACGTGTTTAACTCTCAGCCATGGGACCACTTGGCCTTGTTATTTTGGGGAGTGGAGCAGGCCGGTGTGGGATAGCTGTGCTACAGAGACCCATTACCCCTGAGACCGTCACAATTTCCTGCTCACTCAGGTATACAAAAGGACTAGAGAGGCCTCCAGTGAGTTGGCGATTATTGACAAAGGTGGGAACGCGGAAGACCACACAGAGGAAATTCTTCCAAATGTCCCGACGATGCCACCCAGGCTCACCCCCAGCACTACACCCCCACTCACCCCCTACCACCCCCACTAATGCCCACTGTCCCCACTCATCCCCACCCCACTGCACTCACCCCCCATGTTCCCACTCACCCCCGAGTGTGTGTATGTGTGCGTGCGTGAGTGTGTGCATGCATGAGTGTGTGTGTCTGTGTATACGTGTGTGCGCACACGCACGCGTGTGTATATGTATGTGTGTGTAAGTGCATGAGTGTGTGCGTGTGAGTGTGTGTGTGCATGCATGCGTGAGTGTGTACGTGTGAGTGTGTGTATGTATATGTGTGTGCACACATGCATGTGTGTGTATATGTATGTGAGTGCGTAAGTGCATGAGTGTGTATGTGTATGTGAGTGTGTGTGTGTATATGTGTATGTGAGTGTGTGTGTGTATATATATGTGTATGAGTGTGTGTGTGTATGTGAGTGTGTGTGTGTATATGTGTATGTGAGTGTGTGTGTGTATATATATGTGTATGAGTGTGTGTGTACATGTGTGAGTGTGTGAGAGAGTGTGTGTTGTGTGAGTATATGTGTCTGAGTGTGAGTGTGTGTGTCTGTGTGTTTGTGTGTGTCTGTGTGTGTGTATATGAGTGTGTGTGTATGTGTGAGTGTGCGTGTGTGTATATGTGATTGTGAGTGTGCATTTGTGTGTATATGTGAGTGTGTGTGTGTGTCTGAGTGTGTGAGTGTGTGTTTGAGTGTGTGTGTGTGAGTGTGAGTGTGTGTGTGAGTGTGTTTTTGAGAGTGAGTATGTGTGTCTGTGAGTGTGTGTGCGTGTGTGTATATGCACGTGTGTGTGTATATGTGAGTGTGCATGTGTGTGTATGTGTGAGTATGTGTGTGTTTATGTGATTGTGAGTGTGTGCATTTGTGTGGAAATGTGAGTATGTGTGTGTGCATGTGAGTATATATGTAAGTGTGTATGGGTGTGTGTGTCTGAGTGTGTGTGTGTAAGTGCGTGTGTGTGTGTGCATATATGTGAGTGTGTGTGAATATGTAAGTGTGTGTGTGAGTGTGTATGTGTGTGTCTGAGTTTGTGTGTCTGAGTGTGGGTGTGTGTGTGAGTGTGTTTTTGAGAGTGAGTGTGTGTCTGTGTGTGAGTGTGTGTATATGTGCGTGTGTGTGTGTGTATGTGAGTGTGTATGTGTGAGTATGTGTGTGTATATCTGATTGTGAATGTGTGCATTTGTGTGTATATGTGAGTGTGTGTATATGTTAGTGTGTCTGAGTGTATGTGTGTGTTTGTGAGTGTGCGTGTGTGTTTATATGTGTGTGTGTGTATGTGTGTCTGTGAGTGTGTGAGTGTGTGTGTATACGTGCGTGTGTGTGTACATGTGAGTGTGTGTATGTGTGTGTGTATGAATATGTGTGTGTCTGTGAGTGTGTGTGTGTATGTATGTGAGTGAGTGTGTCTGTGAGTGAGTGTGTGTGTTGTGTGTATGTGAGTGTGTGTGAGCGTGTGTGTCTGTGAGTGTGTGTGTGTGTGTATGTGAGTGCGTGTGAGTGTGTGTGTCTGTGAGTGTGTGTGTGAGTGTGATTGTGTATATGTGATTGTGAGTGTGTGCATTTGTGTGTATATGTGAGTGTGTGTGCATGTGTGTATCTGTGAGTGTGTGTGGGTGTGTGTGTGTCTGAGTGTAAGTGTGTGTGAGTGTGCGTGCGTGTGTGTGTTTGTGAGTGTCTGTGAGTGTGTGTGTGTTTGTGTGTGTGTGAGTGTGCATGTGTGTGTGTGTGTATATGTGAGTGTGTGTGTGAGTGTGCATGTGTGTGAACGTGTGAGTGTGTATGTGTGTATATATGTGATTGTGAGTGTGTGTATTTGTGTGTATATGTGTGTGTGCGTGAGTATATATATGTGAGTTTGTGTGTATGTGTTTGTGAGTGTCAGTGTGTGTATATCTGTGTATGTGTGTGTGTGCATATGTGTCTGTGAGTATGTGTGTGAGTGTATGTGCATGTATGTATATGTGCGTGTGCATGTGTGTGAATGTGTATGTGTGTATGTGATTGTGAGTGTGTGTATATGTGAGTGTGTGTGTGTGCATGTGAGTATATATGTGAGTGTGTGTGGGTGTGTGTGTCTGAGTGTGAATGTGTGTCTGTGAGTGTGTGTGTGCGCGTGTGTGCATATATGTGTGTTTGAATATGTGAGTGTGTGTGTCTGAGTGTGTGTGTCTGAGTATGAGTGTGTGTTTTTGAGAGTGACTGTGTGTGTCTGTGAGTGTGTGCATGTGTAAAAATGTGTGTGTATGTGTGTATGTATATGTGAGTATGGGTGTGTGCGTATATGTGATTGTGAGTGTGTGCATTTGTGTGTATATGTGAGTGTGTGTGTGTGCATGTGTGTATATATGTGAGTGTGTGTGGGTGTGTGTGTGTCTGAGTGTGAGTGTGTGTCTGTGAGTGCGTATATGTGTGTGTGTGTTTTTAAGAGTGCGTGTGTGTGTCTGTGAATGTCTGTGAGTGTGTGTGTGTTTGTGTGAGTGTGTGTGTCAGTGTGTGTGTGAGTGTACATGTGTGTGTATATGTGCGCGTATGTGTATATGTGAGTGTGTGTGTGTATGTGAGTGTGCATGTGTGTACGTTTGAGTGTGTGTGTATGTGTGTACATATGTGATTGTGAGTGTGTGCATTTGTGTGTATATGTGTGTGTGCGTGTGTGTATATATGTGAGTTTGTGTGTATGTGTTTGTGAGTGTCAGTGTGTGTATATCTGTGTATGTGTGTGAGTGTATGCATATGTGTGTGTGAGTATGTGTGTGAGTGTGTGTATGCGTAAACGAGTATGTGTGTGTGAGTGTGTGCATATGTGTGTGTGAGTATGTGTGTGTATATGTGTCTGTGGGTGTGTGCGTGTGTGAATGTGTGTGTGTATGTGTGTATATATGTGTGTACATGTGAGTGTGTGTATATATGTAAGTGTGCATGTGTGTGTGAATGTGTGAGTGCGTGTGTGTATTTGTGATTGTGAGTGTGTGCATTTGTGTGTATGTGTGTGAGTGTGTGCGTGCATGTGTGTATATGTGAGTGTGTGTGTGCCTGAGTGTGTGTGTGTGAGAGTGTGTGTGCGTGTGAGTTTGTGTGTGTGTGCGTGTGAGTGTGAATGTGTGTGCGTGTGTGTATATGAGTGTATGTGTGAGTGTGTGTGTATATGTAAGTGTGTGTGTGTGTATGAGTGTGTGTGTATGTGTATATGTGTATGTGTGTGAGTATGTGTGTGCATGTGTGTATATATGTGAGTGTGTGTATATGTGAGTGTGTGTGTGTGTATGTGTGTGTGAGTGTGTGTGTATGTGTGTCTGTGAGTGTGCGTGTGTGTTTTTGAGAGTGTGTGTGTGTGAGTGTGTTTGTGTGAGTGTGTGTGTCTGTGAGTGTGTGTGGGACTGTGCATGTGTGTGTATATGTGCGCATGTGTGTGTATATGTGAGTGCGTGTGTGTATGTGAGTGTGCATGTGTGTGTATGTGTGAGTGTGTGTGTGTATGTGTGTGTGTATATATGTGATTGTGAGTGTGTGCATTTGTGTGTATATGTGAGTGTGTGTGTGTGCATGTGTGTATATATGTGAGTGTGTGAGGGTGTGTGTGTGTGTGAGTGAGGGTGTGTATGTGTGTAAGTGTGAGTGTGTGTGTGTGTGAGTGTTTGAATGAGTGTGTGTGTGTGTTTGTGTGTGTGAGTGTATCCAGCTGTGACCCTGATATAATGTGACTGTTGTATTCCAGACGACCACTCTGATTGGGCTCCTGAAGACCGCTCGCCTACTGCGCCTGGTCAGGGTAGCTCGGAAACTGGACCGTTACTCGGAGTATGGAGCTGCCGTGCTCTTCCTGCTCATGTGCACCTTTGCTCTGATCGCCCACTGGCTGGCGTGTATCTGGTACGCCATCGGGAACGTGGAGAGGCTCTACATGGTTCACAAAATAGGCTGGCTGGACAACCTGGGAGACCAGATCGGAAAGCGCTATAACAACAGTGACGCCTTGTCTGGACCCTCGATCAAGGACAAGTACGTGACCGCGCTCTACTTCACCTTCAGCAGCCTCACCAGCGTCGGATTTGGGAACGTTTCACCCAACACCAACTCAGAGAAAATCTTCTCCATCTGTGTCATGTTGATTGGATGTAAGTCTCACAGCATTTCAACCATCACTCTCTACACCATCCCCATCACTCTCTACACCGTCCCCATCACTCTCTACACCATCCCCATCACTCTCTACACCGAACCCATCACTCTCTACACCATCCCCATCACTCTCTACACCATCCCCATCACTCCCTACACCATCCCCATCACTCTCTACACCATCCCCATCACTCCCTACACCATCCCCATCACTCTCTACACCATCCCCATCACTCTCTACACCGAACCCATCACTCCCTACACCATCCCCATCACTCTCTACACCATCCCCATCACTCTCTACACCATCCCCATCACTCTCTACACCGAACCCATCACTCTCTACACCATCCCCATCACTCTCTACACCATACCCATCACTCTCTACACCGAACCCATCACTCTCTACACCATCCCCATCACTCCCTACACCCTCCCCATCACTCTCTACACCACCCCATCACTCTCTACACTGTCCCCATCACACTCTACACCGTCCCCATCACTCTCTACACTACCCCCATCACTCTCTACACCATCCCCATCATTCCCTACACCGTCCCCATCACTCCCTACACCATCCCCATCACTCCCCACACCATCCCCATCACACTCTACACCGTCCTCATCACTCTCTACACCACCCCATCACTCCCTACACCGTCCCCATCACTCCCTACACCATCCCCATCACTCCGTACACCATCCCCATCACTCCCTACACCATCCCCATCACTCCCTACACCATCCCCATCGATCTCTACACCGTCCCCATCACTCTCTACACTGTCCCCATCACACTCTACACCGTCCCCATCACTCTCTACACTGTCCCCATCACACTCTACACCACCCCATCACTCTCTACACTGTCCCCATCACTCTCTACACCGTCCCCATCACTCTCTACACCGTCCCCATCACTCTCTACACCGAACCCATCACTCCCTACACCACCCCCATCAGTCTCTACACCGTCCCCATCACTCTCTACACCGTCCCCATCACTCTCTACACCATCCCCAACACTCTCTACACCGAACCCATCACTCCCTACACCATCCCCATCACTCTCTACACCGTCCCCATCACTCTCTACACTGTCCCCATCACACTCTACACCGTCCCCATCACTCTCCACACTCCCCCCATCACTCTCTACACCATCACCATCATTCCCTACACCGTCCCCATCACTCCCTACACCATCCCCATCACTCCCTACACCATCCCCATCACTCCCCACACCATCCCCATCACACTCTACACCGTCCCCATCACTCTCTACAGCATCCCTATCACACTCTACACCGTCCCCATCACTCCCTACACTGTCCCCATCACACTCTACACCGTCCCCATCACTCTCTACACTACCCCCATCACTCTCTACACCATCCCCATCACTCTCTACACCGAACCCATCACTCTCTACACCGTCCCCATCACTCTCTACACTGTCCCCATCACTCTCTCCACCATCCCCATCACTCTCTCCACCATCCCCATCACTCTCTCCACCATCCCCATCACTCTCTCCACCATCCCCATCACTCTCTACACCGAACCCATCACTCCCTACACCATCCCCATCACTCTCTACACCATCCCCATCACTCTCTACACCATCCCCATCACTCTCTACACCATCCCATCACTCCCTACACCAACCCCATCACTCTCTACACCATCCCCATCACTCTCTACACCGAACCCATCACTCTCTACACCATCCCCATCACTCTCTACACCGTCCCCATCACTCTCTACACCGTCCCCATCACTCTCTACACCGAACCCATCACTCTCTACACCGTCCCCATCACTCTCTACACCGTCCCCATCACTCTCTACACCATCCCCATCACTCTCTACACCATCCCCATCACTCTCTACACCGAACCCATCACTCTCTACACCGTCCCCATCACTCTCTACACCGTCCCCATCACTCTCTACACCATCCCCATCACTCTCTACACCGTCCCCATCACTCTCTACACCGTCCCCATCACTCTCTACACCGAACCCATCACTCTCTACACCGAACCCATCACTCCCTACACCATCCCCATCACTCTCTACACCATCCCCATCACTCTCTACACCATCCCCATCACTCCCTACACCAACCCCATCACTCTCTACACCATCCCTATCACTCTCTACACCGAACCCATCACTCTCTACACCATCCCCATCACTCTCTACACCGTCCCCATCACTCTCTACACCACCCCATCACGCTCTACACTGTCCCCATCACACTCTACACCGTCCCCATCACTCTCTACACTCCCCCAACACTCTCTACACCATCCCCATCATTCCCTACACCGTCCCCATCATTCCCTACACCTCCCCATCACTCTCTACACCATCCCCATCACACTCTACACCGTCCTCATCACTCTCTACACCATCCCATCACACTCTACACCGTCCCCATCACTCCCTACACCATCCCCATCACTCCGTACACCATCCCCATCACTCCCTACACCATCCCCATCGCACTCTACACCGTCCCCATCACTCTCTACACTGTCCCCATCACACTCTACACCGTCCCCATCACTCTCTACACTGTCCCCATCACACTCTACACCACCCCATCACTCTCTACACCGTCTCCATCACTCTCTACACCATCCCCATCACTCTCTACACCATCCCCATCA
This sequence comes from Hemiscyllium ocellatum, assembly GCF_020745735.1. Taxonomy (NCBI): domain Eukaryota; kingdom Metazoa; phylum Chordata; class Chondrichthyes; order Orectolobiformes; family Hemiscylliidae; genus Hemiscyllium; species Hemiscyllium ocellatum. Next base: position 5,382,652 of record NC_083432.1, on the reverse strand, counting down.
CTCTCTACACCGAAACCATCACTCCCTACACCACCCCCATCACTCTCTACACCATCCCCATCACTCTCTACACCGTCCCCATCACTCTCTACACCATCCCCATCACTCTCGACACCGGCCCCATCACTCTCTACACCATCCCCAACACTCTCTACACCGAATCCATCACTCCCTACACCATCCCCATCACTCTCTACACCGTCCCCATCACTCTCTACACCATCCCCATCACTCTATACACCGTCCCATTCACTCTGTACACCATCCCCATCACTCTCGACACCGTCCCCATCACTCCCTACACGGTCCCCATCACTCTCTACACCACCCCCATCACTCCCTACACCGTCCCCATCACTCCCTACACCGTCCCCATCACTCCATACACTGTACCCATCACTCTCTACACCGCCGCCATGACTCTCTACACCACCCCATCACTCTATACACCGTCCCATTCACTCTGTACACCGTCCCCATCACTCCCTACACCCTTCCCATCACTCCCTACACCGTCCCCATCACTCTCTACACCATCCCCATCACTCTCTACACCGTCCCCATCACTCTCTACACCGTCCCCATCACTCTCTACACCACCCCATCACACTCTACACCGCCCCCATGACTCTCTACACCACCCCCATCACTCTCTACACCACCCCCATCACTCTCTACCCATCCCCATCACACTCTACACCATCCTCATCACTCCCTACACTGTCCCCATCACTCTCTACACCGACCCCATCACTCCCTACACCATCCCCATCACACCCTACACTATCCCCATTACTCTCTACGCCAACCCCATCACTCTCTTACACCATCCCCATCATACCCTACACCGTTCCAATCACACTCTACACCGTCCCCATCACTCTCTACACCACGCGATCACTCTCTACACCATCCCCATCACTCTCTACACCATCCCCATCACACTCTACACCGTCCCCATCACACTCTACACCGTCCCCATCACACTCTACACCTTCCCCATCACACTCTACACCTTCCCCATCACTCCCTACACCCTCCCCATCACTCCCTACACCATCCCATTCACTCTGCACACCGTCCCCATCACTCCCTACACCCTTCCCATCACTCTCTACACCGTCCCATCACTCCCTACACCCTCCCCATCACTCCCTACACCATCCCATTCACTCTGCACACCGTCCCCATCACTCCCTACACCCTTCCCATCACTCTCTACACCGTCCCATCACTCCCTACACCCTCCCATCTCTCTCTACACCATCCCCATCACTCTCTACACCGTCCACATCACTCTCTACACCATCCCCATCACTCCCTACACCACCCCATCATTCTACACCGTCCCCATCACTCCCTACACCGTCCCCGTCACTACCTACACCGTCCCCATCACTCCCTACACCGTCCCCATCACTCCCTACACCATCCCCATCACTCCCTACACCATCCCCATCACTCTACACCATCCCCATCACTCCCTACACCATCCCCATCACTCTACACCGTCCCCATCACTCCCTACACCGTCCCCATCACTCTCTACACCGTCCCATCACTCCCTACACCCTCCCCATCACTCCCTACACCGTCCCCATCACACTCTACACCATCCCCATCACTCTTCACCATCCCCATCACTCCCTACACCATCCCCATCACGCTACACCATCCACATCACTCCCTACATCATCCCCATCACTCTCTACACTGTCCCCATCACTCTCTACACCACCCCATCACTCTCTACACCGTCCCCATCACTCTCTACACCGTCCCCATCACTCCCTACACCATCCCCATCACTCCCTACACCATCCCCATCACTCTACACTGTCCCCATCACTCCCTACACCATCCCCATCACTCTCTACACCGTCCCATCACTCCCTACACCCTCCCCATCACTCTCTACACCGTCCCCATCACTCTCTACACCATCCCCATCACTCCCTACACCGTCCCCATAACTCTCTACACCATCCCAATCACTCCCTTCACCATCCCCATCACTCAACACCATCCCCATCACTCCCTACACCATCCCCATCACTCTACACCGTCCCCATCACTCCCTACACCATCCCCATCACTCTCTACACCGTCCCATCACTCCCTACACCCTCCCCATCACTCTCTACACCGTCCCCATCACTCTCTACACCATCCCCATCACTCCCTACACCGTCCCCATCACTCCCTACACCATCCCCATCACTCTTCACCATCCCCATCACTCCCTACACCATCCCCATCACGCTACACCATCCACATCACTCCCTACATCATCCCCATCACTCTCTACACTGTCCCCATCACTCTCTACACCACCCCATCACTCTCTACACCCTCCCCATCACTCTCTACAACGTCCCCATCACTCTCTACACCATCCCCATCACTCCCTACACCGTCCCCATCACTCCCTACACCATCCCCATCACTCTTCACCATCCCCATTACTCCCTACACCATCCCCATCACGCTACACCATCCACATCACTCCCTACATCATCCCCATCACTCTCTACACCACCCCATCACTCTCTACACCGTCCCCATCACTTTCTACACCGTCCCCATCACTCCCTACACCATCCCCGTCACTCCCTACACCCTCCCCATCACACTCTACACCGTCCCAATCACTCCCTACACCGTCCCATCACTCTCTACACCGTTCCCGTCACTCTATACACCGTCCCCATCACTCTCTACACCATCCCCATCTTTCCCTACACAGTCCCCATCACTCTCTACACCACCCCCATCACTCTCTCCACCATCACCATCATTCCCTACACCATCCCCATCACTCCCTACACCATCCCCATCACTCCCTACACCGTCCCCATCACTCTCTACACCACCCCCATCACCCTCTACACTGTTCTCATCACTCCCTACACCCTCCCCATCACTCTCTACACACCCCATGACTCTCTACACCACCCCATCACTCTATACACCGTCCCCATCACTCCCTACACCCTTCCCATCACTCTACACCGTCCCCATCACTCCCTACACCATCCCCATCACTCCCTACATCGTCCCCATCACATTCTACACCGTCCCCATCACTCCCTACACCGTCCCCATCGCTCCCTACAGCCTCCCCATCACTCTCTACACGACCCCATGACTCTCTACACCACCCCATTACTCTATACACCAACCCATTCACTCTGCACACCGTCCCCATCACTCCCTACACCCTTCCCATCACTCTCTACACCGTCCCATCACTCCCTACACCCTCCCCATCACTCTCTACACCGTCCCCATCACTCCCTACACCCTCCCATCTCTCTCTACACCATCCCCATCACTCTCTACACCCTCCACATCACTCTCTACACCATCCCCATCACTCCCTACACCACCCCATCATTCTACACCGTCCCCATCACTCCCTACACCGTCCCCGTCACTACCTACACCGTCCCCATCACTCCCTACACCGTCCCCATCACTCTCTACACCGTCCCCATCACTCCCTACACCATCCCCATCACTCCCTACACCATCGCCATCACACTCTACACCCTCCACATCACTCTCTACACCGTCCCCATCACTCTCTACACCATCCCCATCACTCCCTACACTGTCCCCATCACTCCCTGCACCATCCCCATCACTCTTCACCATCCCCATCACTCCCTACACCATCCCCATCACGCTACACCATCCACATCACTCCCTACATCATCCCCATCACTCTCTACACTGTCCCCATCACTCTCTACACCACCCCATCACTCTCTACACCGTCCCCATCACTCTCTACACCATCCCCATCACTCCCTACACCACCCCATCATTCTACACCGTCCCCATCACTCCCTACACCGTCCCCGTCACTACCTACACCGTCCCCATCACTCCCTACACCGTCCCCATCACTCCCTACACCATCCCCATCACTCCCTACACCATCCCCATCACTCTACACCATCCCCATCACTCCCTACACCATCCCCATCACTCTACAACGTCCCCATCACTCCCTACACCGTCCCCATCACTCTCTACACCGTCCCATCACTCCCTACACCCTCCCCATCACTCCCTACACCGTCCCCATCACTCCCTACACCATCCCCATCACTCTTCACCATCCCCATCACTCCCTACACCATCCCCATCACGCTACACCATCCACATCACTCCCTACATCATCCCCATCACTCTCTACACTGTCCCCATCACTCTCTACACCACCCCATCACTCTCTACACCGTCCCCATCACTCTCTACACCGTCCCCATCACTCCCTACACCATCCCCATCACTCCCTACACCATCCCCATCACTCTACACTGTCCCCATCACTCCCTACACCATCCCCATCACTCTCTACACCGTCCCATCACTCCCTACACCCTCCCCATCACTCTATACACCGTCCCCATCACTCTCTACACCATCCCCATCACTCCCTACACCGTCCCCATAACTCTCTACACCATCCCAATCACTCCCTTCACCATCCCCATCACTCAACACCATCCCCATCACTCCCTACACCATCCCCATCACTCTACACCGTCCCCATCACACCCTACACCATCCCCATCACTCTCTACACCGTCCCATCACTCCCTACACCCTCCCCATCACTCTCTACACCGTCCCCATCACTCTCTACACCATCCCCATCACTCCCTACACCGTCCCCATCACTCCCTACACCATCCCCATCACTCTTCACCATCCCCATCACTCCCTACACCATCCCCATCACGCTACACCATCCACATCACTCCCTACATCATCCCCATCACTCTCTACACTGTCCCCATCACTCTCTACACCACCCCATCACTCTCTACACCCTCCCCATCACTCTCTACAACGTCCCCATCACTCTCTACACCATCCCCATCACTCCCTACACCGTGCCCATCACTCCCTACACCATCCCCATCACTCTTCACCATCCCCATCACTCCCTACACCATCCCCATCACGCTACACCATCCACATCACTCCCTACATCATCCCCATCACTCTCTACACCACCCCATCACTCTCTACACCGTCCCCATCACTCTCTACACCGTCCCCATCACTCCCTACACCGTCCCCGTCACTCCCTACACCCTCCCCATCACACTCTACACCGTCCCAATCACTCCCTACACCGTCCCCATCACTCTCTACACCGTTCCCGTCACTCTATACACCGTCCCCATCACTCTCTACACCATCCCCATCTTTCCCTACACAGTCCCCATCACTCTCTACACCACCCCCATCACTCTCTCCACCATCACCATCATTCCCTACACCATCCCCATCACTCCCTACACCATCCCCATCACTCCCTACACCGTCCCCATCACTCTCTACACCACCCCCATCACCCTCTACACTGTTCTCATCACTCCCTACACCCTCCCCATCACTCTCTACACACCCCATGACTCTCTACACCACCCCATCACTCTATACACCGTCCCCATCACTCCCTACACCCTTCCCATCACTCCCTACATCGTCTCCATCACATTCTACACCGTCCCCATCACTCCCTACACCGTCCCCATCACACTCTACACCTTCCCCATTGCTCCCTACAGCCTCCCCATCACTCTCTACACGACCCCATGACTCTCTACACCACCCCATTACTCTATACATCATCCCATTCACTCTGCACACCGTCCCCATCACTCCCTACACCCTTCCCATCACTCTCTACACCGTCCCATCACTCCCTACACCCTTCCCATCACTCTCTACACCGTCCCCATCACTCCCTACACCCTCCCATCTCTCTCTACACCATCCCCATCACTCTCTACACCCTCCACATCACTCTCTACACCATCCCCATCACTCCCTACACCACCCCATCATTCTACACCGTCCCCATCACTCCCTACACCGTCCCCGTCACTACCTACACTGTCCCCATCACTCCCTACACCGTCCCCATCACTCTCTACACCGTCCCCATCACTCCCTACACCATCCCCATCACTCCCTACACCATCGCCATCACACTCTACACCCTCCCCATCACTCTCTACACCGTCCCCATCACTCTCTACACCATCCCCATCACTCCCTACACCGTCCCCATCACTCCCTACACCATCCCCATCACTCTTCACCATCCCCATCACTACCTACACCATCCCCATCACGCTACACCATCCACATCACTCCCTACATCATCCCCATCACTCTCTACACTGTCCCCATCACTCTCTACACCACCCCATCACTCTCTACACCGTCCCCATCACTCTCTACACCATCCCCATCACTCCCTACACCGTCCCCGTCACTCCCTACACCGTCCCCATCACACTCTACACCGTCCCAATCACTCCCTACTCCGTCCCCATCACTCTCTACACCGTTCCCGTCACTCTATACACCGTCCCCATCACTCTCTACACCATCCCCATCTTTCCCTACACAGTCCCCATCACTCTCTACACCACCCCCATCACTCTCTACACCATCACCATCATTCCCTACACCATCCCCATCACTCCCTACACCACCCCATCACTCCCTACACCGTCCCCATCACTCTCTACACCACCCCCATCACCCTCTACACTGTTCTCATCACTCCCTACACCATCCCCATCACTCTCTACACACCCCATGACTCTCTACACCACCCCATCACTCTATACACCGTCCCCATCACTCCCTACACCCTTCCCATCACTCTACACCGTCCCCATCACTCCCTACACCATCCCCATCACTCCCTACATCGTCCCCATCACATTCTACACCGTCCCCATCACTCCCTACACCATCCCCATCACACTCTACACCTTCCCCATCGCTCCCTACAGCCTCCCCATCACTCTCTACACGACCCCATTACTCTATACACCATCCCATTCACTCTGCACACCGTCCCCATCACTCCCTACACCCTTCCCATCACTCTCTACACCGTCCCATCACTCCCTACACCCTCCCCATCACTCTCTACACCGTCCCCATCACTCCCTACACCTTCCCATCTCTCTCTACACCATCCCCATCACTCTCTACACCGTCCACATCACTCTCTACACCATCCCCATCACTCCCTACACCACCCCATCATTCTACACCGTCCCCGTCACTCCCTACACCGTCCCCGTCACTACCTACACCGTCCCCATCACTCCCTACACCGTCCCCATCACTCCCTACACCGTCCCCATCACTCTCTACACCGTCCCCATCACTCCCTACACCATCCCCATCACTCCCTACACCATCGCCATCACACTCTACACCACCCCATCACTCTCTACACCATCCCCATCACTCTCTACAGCATCCCCATCACTCCCTACAGCATCCCCATCACACTCTACACCATCCCCATCACACTCTACACCGTCCCCATCACACTCTACACCGTCCCCATCACTCCCTACACCACAGCCATCACACTCTACACCACAGCCATCACACTCTACACCACCCCATCACTCCCTACACCATCCCCATCACTCCCTACACCAACCCCATCACTCCCTACACCGTCCCCATAACTCTCTACACCATCCCAATCACTCCCTACACCATCCCCATCACTCTACACCATCCCCATCACTCCCTACACCATCCCCATCACTCTACACTGTCCCTATCACTCCCTACACCATCCCCATCACTCTCTACACCGTTCCATCACTCCCTACACCCTCCCCATCACTCCCTACACCGTCCCCATCACTCCCTACACCATCCCCATCACTCCCTACACCATCCCCATCACTCTTCACCATCCCCATCACTCCCTACACCGTCCCCATCACGCTACACCGTCCCCATCACTCTCTACACCACCCCTTCACTCCCTACACCATCCCCATCACTCCCTACACCATCCCCATCACTCCCTACACCATCCCCATCACACTCTACACCCTCCACATCACTCTCTACAGCATCCCTATCACACCCTACAACGGCCCCATCACTCCCTACACTGTCCCCATCACTCTCTACACCGACCCCATCACTCCCTACACCATCCCCATCACACCCTACACTATCCCCATTACTCTCTACGCCATCCCCATCACTCTCTTACACCATCCCCATCACACCCTACACCGTTCCAATCACACTCTACACCGTCCCCATCATTCTCTACACCACGTGATCACTCTCTACACCATCCCCATCACTCTCTACACCATCCCCATCACACTCTACACCGTCCCCATCACACTCTACACAGTCCCCATCACACTCTACACCTTCCCCATCACTCCCTACAGCCTCCCCATCACTCCCTACAGCCTCCCCATCACTCTCTTCACGGCCTCATGACTCTCTACACCACCCCATTACTCTATACACCATCCCATTCACTCTGCACACCGTCCCCATCACTCCCTACACCCTTCCCATCACTCTCTACACCGTCCCATCACTCCCTACACCCTCCCCATCACTCTCTACACCGTCCCCATCACTCCCTACACCCTCCCATCTCTCTCTACACCATCCCCATCACTCTCTACACCGTCCACATCACTCTCTACACCATCCCCATCACTCCCTACACCACCCCATCATTCTACACCGTCCCCATCACTCCCTACACCGTCCCCATCACTACCTACACCGTCCCCATCACTCCCTACACCGTCCCCATCACTCTCTACACCGTCCCCATCACTCCCTACACCATCCCCATCACTCCCTACACCATCGCCATCACACTCTACACCACCCCATCACTCTCTACACCATCCCCATCACTCTCTACACCATCCCCATCACTCCCTACAGCATCCCCATCACACTCTACACCATCCCCATCACACTCTACACCATCCCCATCACACTCTACACCGTCCCAATCACTCCCTACACCGTCCCCATCACTCCCTACACCATCCCCATCACTCCCTACACCATCGCCATCACACTCTACACCACCCCATCACTCTCTACACCATCCCCATCACTCCCTACACCAACCCCATCACTCCCTACACCGTCCCCATCACTCTCTACACCATCCCCTTCACTCCCTACAGCATCCCCATCACACTCTACACCGTCCCCATCACTCTCTACACCATCCCCATCACTCTCTACACCACCCCATCACTCCCTACACCACCCCATCACTCCCTACACCATCCCCATCACTCTCTACACCATCCCCATCACTCCCTACACCGTCCCCATAACTCTCTACACCATCCCGATCACTCCCTACACCATCCCCATCACTCTACACCATCCCCATCACTCCCTACACCATCCCCATCACGCTCTACACCGTCCCATCACTCCCTACACCCTCCCCATCACTCTCTACACCGTCCCCATCACTCTCTACACCATCCCCATCACTCCCTCCACCGTCCCCATCACTCCCTACACCATCCCCATCACTCTTCACCATCCCCATCACTCCCTACACCATCCCCATCACTCTACACCATCCCCATCACTCCCTACACCATCCCCATCACACTCTGCACCGTCCCAATCACTCCCTACACCGTCCCCATCACTCTCTACACCGTTCCCGTCACGCTATACACCGTCCCCATCACTCTCTACACCATCCCCATCTTTCCCTACACAGTCCCCATCACTCTCTACACCACCCCCATCACTCTCTACACCATCACCATCATTCCCTACACCATCCCCATCACTCCCTACACCACCCCATCACTCTATACACCGTCCCCATCACTCTCTACACCACCCCCATCACCATCTACACTGTTCTCATCACTCCCTACGCCCTCCCCATCACTCTCTACACACCCCATGACTCTCTACACCACCCCATCACTCTATACACCGTCCCCATCACTCCCTACACCCTTCCCATCACTCTATACACCGTCCCCATCACTCTCTACACCATCCCCATCACTCCCTACACCGTCCCCATCACACTCTACACCGTCCCCATCACTCCCTACACCATCCCCATCACTCCCTACACCTTCCCCATCACTCCCTACACCGTCCCCGTCACTCCCTACACCCTCCCCATCACACTCTACACCGTCCCAATCACTCCCTACACCGTCCCCATCACTCTCTACACCGTTCCCGTCACTCTATACACCGTCCCCATCACTCTCTACACCATCCCCACCTTTCCCTACACAGTCCCCATCACACTCTACACCGTCCCCATCACTCCCTACACCATCCCCATCACTCCCTACACCGTCCCCATCACATTCTACACCGTCCCCATCACTCCCTACACCGTCCCCATCACACTCTACACCTTCCCCATTGCTCCCTACAGCCTCCCCATCACTCTCTACACGACCCCATGACTCTCTACACCACCCCATTACTCTATACACCATCCCATTCACTCTGCACACCGTCCCCATCACTCCCTACACCCTTCCCATCACTCTCTACACCGTCCCATCACTCCCTACACCCTCCCCATCACTCTCTACACCGTCCCCATCACTCCCTACACCCTCCCATCTCTCTCTACACCATCCCCATCACTCTCTACACCGTCCACATCACTCTCTACACCATCCCCATCACTCCCTACACCACCCCATCATTCTACACCGTCCCCATCACTCCCTACACCGTCCCCGTCACTACCTACACCGTCCCCGTCACTACCTACACCGTCCCCATCACTCCCTACACCGTCCCCATCACTCCCTACACCGTCCCCATCACTCCCTACACCACCCCATCACACTCTACACCGTCCCCATCACTCTCTACACCATCCCCATCACTCTCTACACCATCCCCATCACTCCCTACAGCATCCCCATCACACTCTACACCATCCCCATCACACTCTACACCATCCCCATCACACTCTACACCGTCCCCATCACTCCCTACACCATCCCCATCACTCCCTACACCATCGCCATCACACTCTACACCACCCCATCACTCTCTACACCATCCCCATCACTCTCTACACCATCCCCATCACTCCCTACAGCATCCCCATCACACTCTACACCATCCCCATCACACTCTACACCATCCCCATCACACTCTACACCGTCCCAATCACTCCCTACACCGTCCCCATCACTCCCTACACCATCCCCATCACTCCCTACACCATCGCCATCACACTCTACACCACCCCATCACTCTCTACACCATCCCCATCACTCCCTACACCAACCCCATCACTCCCTACACCGTCCCCATCACTCTCTACACCATCCCCTTCACTCCCAACAGCATCCCCATCACACTCTACACCGTCCCCATCACTCTCTACACAATCCCCATCATTCCCTCCACTGTCCCCATCACTCCCTACACCATCCCCATCACTCTCTACACCACCCCATCACTCCCTACACCACCCCATCACTCCCTACACCATCCCCATCACTCTCTACACCATCCCCATCACTCCCTACACCGTCCCCATAACTCTCTACACCATCCCGATCACTCCCTACACCATCCCCATCACTCTACACCATCCCCATCACTCCCTACACCATCCCCATCACTCTCTACACCGTCCCATCACTCCCTACACCCTCCCCATCACTCTCTACACCGTCCCCATCACTCTCTACACCATCCCCATCACTCCCTACACCGTCCCCATCACTCCCTACACCATCCCCATCACTCTTCACCATCCCCATCACTCCCTACACCATCCCCATCACTCTACACCATCCCCATCACTCCCTACACCATCCCCATCACACTCTACACCGTCCCAATCACTCCCTACACCGTCCCCATCACTCTCTACACCGTTCCCGTCACTCTATACACCGTCCCCATCACTCTCTACACCATCCCCATCTTTCCCTACACAGTCCCCATCACTCTCTACACCACCCCCATCACTCTCTACACCATCACCATCATTCCCTACACCATCCCCATCACTCCCTACACCATCCCCATCACTCCCTACACCGTCCCCATCACTCTCTACACCACCCCCATCACCCTCTACACTGTTCTCATCACTCCCTACGCCCTCCCCATCACTCTCTACACACCCCATGACTCTCTACACCACCCCATCACTCTATACACCGTCCCCATCACTCCCTACACCCTTCCCATCACTCTATACACCGTCCCCATCACTCTCTACACCATCCCCATCACTCCCTACACCGTCCCCATCACACTCTACACCGTCCCCATCACTCCCTACACCATCCCCATCACTCCCTACACCGTCCCCATCACTCCCTACACCGTCCCCGTCACTCCCTACACCCTCCCATCACACTCTACACCGTCCCAATCACTCCCTACACCGTCCCCATCACTCTCTACACCGTTCCAGTCACTCTATACACCGTCCCCATCACTCTCTACACCATCCCCACCTTTCCCTACACAGTCCCCATCACACTCTACACCGTCCCCATCACTCCCTACACCATCCCCATCACTCCCTACACCGTCCCCATCACATTCTACACCGTCCCCATCACTCCCTACACCGTCCCCATCACACTCTACACCTTCCCCATCGCTCCCTACAGCCTCCCCATCACTCTCTACACGACCCCATGACTCTCTACACCACCCCATTACTCTATACACCATCCCATTCACTCTGCACACCGTCCCCATCACTCGCTACACCCTTCCCATCACTCTCTACACCGTCCCATCACTCCCTACACCCTCCCCATCACTCTCTACACCGTCCCCATCACTCCCTACACCCTCCCATCTCTCTCTACACCATCCCCATCACTCTCTACACCGTCCACATCACTCTCTACACCATCCCCATCACTCCCTACACCACCCCATCATTCTACACCGTCCCCATCACTCCCTACACCGTCCCCGTCACTACCTACACCGTCCCCATCACTCCCTACACCGTCCCCATCACTCCCTACATCGTCCCCATCACTCTCTACACCATCCCCATCACTCCCTACACCACCCCATCACACTCTACACCATCCCCATCACACTCTACACCGTCCCCATCACTCTCTACACCATCCCCATCACTCTCTACACCATCCCCATCACTCCCTACAGCATCCCCATCACACTCTACACGATCCCCATCACACTCTACACCATCCCCATCACACTCTACACCATCCCCATCACTCCCTACACCGTCCCCGTCACTCCCTACACCCTCCCCATCACACTCTACACCGTCCCAATCACTCCCTACACCGTCCCCATCACTCTCTACACCGTTCCCGTCACTCTATACACCGTCCCCATCACTCTCTACACCATCCCCACCTTTCCCTACACAGTCCCCATCACACTCTACACCGTCCCATCACTCCCTACACCATCCCCATCACTCCCTACACCGTCCCCATCACATTCTACACAGTCCCCATCACTCCCTACACCGTCCCCATCACACTCTACACCTTCCCCATCGCTCCCTACAGCCTCCCCATCACTCTCTACACGACCCCATGACTCTCTACACCACCCCATTACTCTATACACCATCCCATTCACTCTGCACACCGTCCCCATCACTCCCTACACCCTTCCCATCACTCTCTACACCGTCCCATCACTCCCTACACCCTCCCCATCACTCTCTACACCGTCCCCATCACTCCCTACACCCTCCCATCTCTCTCTACACCATCCCCATCACTCTCTACACCGTCCACATCACTCTCTACACCATCCCCATCACTCCCTACACCACCCCATCATTCTACACCGTCCCCATCACTCCCTACACCGTCCCCGTCACTACCTACACCGTCCCCATCACTCCCTACACCGTCCCCATCACTCCCTACACCGTCCCCATCACTCCCTACACCATCCCCATCACTCCCTACACCACCCCATCACACTCTACACCATCCCCATCACACTCTACACCGTCCCCATCACTCTCTACACCATCCCCATCACTCTCTACACCATCCCCATCACTCCCTACAGCATCCCCATCACACTCTACACCATCCCCATCACACTCTACACCATCCCCATCACACTCTACACCGTCCCCATCACTCCCTACACCATCCCCATCACTCCCTCCACCATCGCCATCACACTCTACACCACCCCATCACTCTCTACACCATCCCCATCACTCCCTACACCAACCCCATCACTCCCTACACCGTCCCCATCACTCTCTACACCATCCCCATCACTCCCTACAGCATCCCCATCATACTCTACACCGTCCCCATCACTCTCTACACCATCCCCATCACTCTCTACACCATCCCCATCACTCCCTACACCGTCCCCATAACTCTCTACACCATCCCGATCACTCCCTACACCATCCCCATCACTCTACACCATCCCCATCACTCCCTACACCATTCCCATCACTCTACACTGTCCCCATCACTCCCTACACCATCCCCATCACTCTCTACACCGTCCCATCACTCCCTACACCCTCCCCATCACTCTCTACAGCGTCCCCATCACTCTCTACACCATCCCCATCACTCCCTACACCGTCCCCATCACTCCCTACACCATCCCCATCACTCTTCACCATCCCCATCACTCCCTACACCGTCCCCATCACGCTACACCATCCACATCACTCCCTACATCATCCCCATCACTCTCTACACTGTTCCCATCACACTCTACACCGTCCCCATCACTCTCTACACCATCCCCATCACTCTCTACACCATCCCCATCACTCCCTACAGCATCCCCATCACACTCTACACCATCCCCATCACACTCTACACCATCCCCATCACACTCTACACCGTCCCCATCACTCCCTACACCATCCCCATCACTCCCTACACCATCGCCATCACATTCTACACCATCCCCATCACTCCCTACAGCATCCCCATCACACTCTACACCGTCCCCATCACTCTCTACACAATCCCCATCATTCCCTCCACTGTCCCCATCACTCCCTACACCATCCCCATCATTCTCTACACTACCCCATCACTCCCTACACCATCTCCATCACTCTCTACACCATCCCCATCACTCCCTACACCGTCCCCATAACTCTCTACACCATCCCGATCACTCCCTACACCATCCCCATCACTCTACACCATCCCCATCACTCCCTACACCATTCCCATCACTCTACACTGTCCCCATCACTCCCTACACCATCCCCATCACTCTCTACACCGTCCCATCACTCCCTACACCCTCCCCATCACTCTCTACAGCGTCCCCATCACTCTCTACAGCGTCCCCATCACTCTCTACACCATCCCCATCACTCCCTACACCGTCCCCATTACTCCCTACACCATCCCCATCACTCTTCACCATCCCCATCACTCCCTACACCGTCCCCATCACGCTACACCATCCACATCACTCCCTACATCATCCCCATCACTCTCTACACTGTCCCCATCACTCTCTACACCACCCCATCACTCTCTACACAGTCCCCATCACTCTCTACACAGTCCCCATCACTCCCTACACCGTCCCCATCACTCCCTACACCGTCCCCGTCACTCCCTACACCCTCCCCATCACACTCTACACCGTCCCAATCACTCCCTACACCGTCCCCATCACTCTCTACACCGTTCCCGTCACTCTATACACCGTCCCCATCACTCTCTACACCATCCCCATCTTTCCCTACACAGTCCCCATCACTCTCTACATCACCCCCATCACTCTCTACACCATCACCATCATTCCCTACACCATCCCCATCACTCCCTACACCTTCCCATCACTCCCTACACCGTCCCGATCACTCTCTACACCATCCCCATCACTCCCTACACCGTCCCCATCACACTCTACACCGTCCCCATCACTCCCTACACCGTCCCCATCACTCCCTACACCGTCCCCATCACTCCCTACACCGTCCCCATCACTCTCTACACCACCCCCATCACTCCCTACATCATCCCCATCACTCCCTACACCATCGCCATCACACTCTACACCACCCCATCACTCTCTACACCATCCCCATCACTCCCTGCACCAACCCCATCACTCCCTACACCGTCCCCATCACTCTCTACACCATCCCCATCACTCCCTACAGCATCCCCATCACACTCTACACCGTCCCCATCACTCCCTACACCGTCCCCATCACTCCCTACACCGTCCCCATCACATTCTACACCGTCCCCATCACACTCTACACCGTCCCAATCACTCCCTACACCGTCCCCATCACTCTCTACACCGTTCCCGTCACTCTATACACCGTCCCCATCACTCTCTACACCATCCCCATCTTTCCCTACACAGTCCCCATCACTCTCTACATCACCCCCATCACTCTCTACACCATCACCATCATTCCCTACACCATCCCCATCACTCCCTACACCATCCCCATCACTCCCTACACCGTCCCCATCACTCCCTACACCGTCCCCATCACTCCCTACACCATCGCCATCACACTCTACACCACCCCATCACTCTCTACACCATCCCCATCACTCCCTGCACCAACCCCATCACTCCCTACACCGTCCCCATCACTCTCTACACCATCCCCATCACTCTCTACACCGTCCCCATCACTCTCTACACAATCCCCATCATTCCCTCCACTGTCCCCATCATTCCCTACACCATCCCCATCACTCTCTACACCACCCCATCACTCCCTACAGCATCCCCATCACACTCTACACCGTCCCCATCACTCTCTACACCATCCCCATCACTCTCTACACCATCCCCATCACTCCCTACACCGTCCCCATAACTCTCTACACCATCCCGATCACTCCCTACACCATCCCCATCACTCTACACCATCCCCATCACTCCCTACACCATTCCCATCACTCTACACTGTCCCCATGACTCCCTACACCATCCCCATCACTCTCTACACCGTCCCATCACTCCCTACACCCTCCCCATCACTCTCTACAGCGTCCCCATCACTCTCTACACCATCCCCATCACTCCCTACACCGTCCCCATCACTCCCTACACCATCCCCATCACTCTTCACCATCCCCATCACTCCCTACACCGTCCCCATCACGCTACACCATCCACATCACTCCCTACATCATCCCCATCACTCTCTACACTGTCCCCATCACACTCTACACCGTCCCCATCACTCTCTACACCATCCCCATCACTCTCTACACCATCCCCATCACTCCCTACAGCATCCCCATCACACTCTACACCATCCCCATCACACTCTACACCATCCCCATCACACTCTACACCGTCCCCATCACTCCCTACACCATCCCCATCACTCCCTACACCATCCCCATCACACTCTACACCATCCCCATCATTCCCTCCACTGTCCCCATCACTCCCTACACCGTCCCCATCACTCCCTACACCATCCCCATCACTCTTCACCATCCCCATCACTCCCTACACCGTCCCCATCACGCTACACCATCCACATCACTCCCTACATCATCCCCATCACTCTCTACACTGTCCCCATCACACTCTACACCGTCCCCATCACTCTCTACACCATCCCCATCACTCTCTACACCATCCCCATCACTCCCTACAGCATCCCCATCACACTCTACACCATCCCCATCACACTCTACACCATCCCCATCACACTCTACACCGTCCCCATCACTCCCTACACCATCCCCATCACTCCCTACACCATCGCCATCACACTCTACACCACCCCATCACTCTCTACACCATCCCCATCACTCCCTACAGCATCCCCATCACACTCTACACCGTCCCCATCACTCTCTACACAATCCCCATCATTCCCTCCACTGTCCCCATCACTCCCTACACCATCCCCATCATTCTCTACACTACCCCATCACTCCCTACACCATCTCCATCACTCTCTACACCATCCCCATCACTCCCTACACCGTCCCCATAACTCTCTACACCATCCCGATCACTCCCTACACCATCCCCATCACTCTACACCATCCCCATCACTCCCTACACCATTCCCATCACTCTACACTGTCCCCATCACTCCCTACACCATCCCCATCACTCTCTACACCGTCCCATCACTCCCTACACCCTCCCCATCACTCTCTACAGCGTCCCCATCACTCTCTACAGCGTCCCCATCACTCTCTACACCATCCCCATCACTCCCTACACCGTCCCCATCACTCCCTACACCATCCCCATCACTCTTCACCATCCCCATCACTCCCTACACCGTCCCCATCACGCTACACCATCCACATCACTCCCTACATCATCCCCATCACTCTCTACACTGTCCCCATCACTCTCTACACCACCCCATCACTCTCTACACAGTCCCCATCACTCTCTACACAGTCCCCATCACTCCCTACACCGTCCCCATCACTCCCTACACCGTCCCCGTCACTCCCTACACCCTCCCCATCACACTCTACACCGTCCCAATCACTCCCTACACCGTCCCCATCACTCTCTACACCGTTCCCGTCACTCTATACACCGTCCCCATCACTCTCTACACCATCCCCATCACTCCCTACACAGTCCCCATCACTCTCTACATCACCCCCATCACTCTCTACACCATCACCATCATTCCCTACACCATCCCCATCACTCCCTACACCCTTCCCATCACTCCCTACACCGTCCCGATCACTCTCTACACCATCCCCATCACTCCCTACACCGTCCCCATCACACTCTACACCGTCCCCATCACTCTCTACACCGTCCCCATCACTCCCTACACCATCCCCATCACTCCCTACACCGTCCCCATCACTCCCTACACCACCCCCATCACTCTCTACACCACCCCCATCACTCCCTACATCATCCCCATCACTCCCTACACCATCGCCATCACACTCTACACCACCCCATCACTCTCTACACCATCCCCATCACTCCCTGCACCAACCCCATCACTCCCTACACCGTCCCCATCACTCTCTACACCATCCCCATCACTCCCTACAGCATCCCCATCACACTCTACACCGTCCCCATCACTCCCTACACCGTCCCCATCACTCCCTACACCGTCCCCATCACATTCTACACCGTCCCCATCACACTCTACACCGTCCCAATCACTCCCTACACCGTCCCCATCACTCTCTACACCGTTCCCGCCACTCTATACACCGTCCCCATCACTCTCTACACCATCCCCATCTTTCCCTACACAGTCCCCATCACTCTCTACATCACCCCATCACTCTCTACACCATCACCATCATTCCCTACACCATCCCCATCACTCCCTACACCATCCCCATCACTCCCTACACCGTCCCCATCACTCCCTACACCGTCCCCATCACTCCCTACACCATCGCCATCACACTCTACACCACCCCATCACTCTCTGCACCATCCCCATCACTCCCTGCACCAACCCCATCACTCCCTACACCGTCCCCATCACTCTCTACACCATCCCCATCACTCTCTACACCGTCCCCATCACTCTCTACACAATCCCCATCATTACCTCCACTGTCCCCATCATTCCCTACACCATCCCCATCACTCTCTACACCACCCCATCACTCCCTACAGCATCCCCATCACACTCTACACCGTCCCCATCACTCTCTACACCATCCCCATCACTCTCTACACCATCCCCATCACTCCCTACACCGTCCCCATAACTCTCTACACCATCCCCATCACTCCCTACACCATCCCCATCACTCTACACCATCCCCATCACTCCCTACACCATCCCCATCACTCTCTACACCGTCCCATCACTCCCTACACCCTACCCATCACTCTCTACACCGTCCCCATCACTCTCTACACCATCCCCATCACTCCCTACACCGTCCCCATCACTCCCTACACCATCCCCATCACTCTTCACCATCCCCATCACTCCCTACACCATCCCCATCACTCTACACCATCCCCATCACTCCCTACACCATCCCCATCACACTCTACACCGTCCCAATCACTCCCTACACCGTCCCCATCACTCTCTACACCGTTCCCGTCACTCTATACACCGTCCCCATCACTCTCTACACCATCCCCATCTTTCCCTACACAGTCCCCATCACTCTCTACACCACCCCATCACTCTCTACACCATCACCATCATTCCCTACACCATCCCCATCACTCCCCACACCATCCCCATCACTCCCTACACCGTCCCCATCACTCTCTACACCACCCCCATCACCCTCTACACTGTTCTCATCACTCCCTACGCCCTCCCCATCACTCTCTACATACCCCATGACTCTCTACACCACCCCATCACTCTATACACCGTCCCCATCACTCCCTACACCCTTCCCATCACTCTATACACCGTCCCCATCACTCTCTACACCATCCCCATCACTCCCTACACCGTCCCCATCACACTATACACCGTCCCCATCACTCCCTACACCATCCCCATCACTCCCTGCACCGTCCCCATCACTCCCTACACCGTCCCCGTCACTCCCTACACCCTGCCCATCACACTCTACACCGTCCCAATCACTCCCTACACCGTCCCCATCACTCTCTACACCGTTCCAGTCACTCTATACACCGTCCCCATCACTCTCTACACCATCCCCACCTTTCCCTACACAGTCCCCATCACACTCTACACCGTCCCCATCACTCCCTACACCATCCCCATCACTCCCTACACCGTCCCCATCACATTCTACACCGTCCCCATCACTCCCTACACCGTCCCCATCACACTCTACACCTTCCCCATCGCTCCCTACAGCCTCCCCATCACTCTCTACACGACCCCATGACTCTCTACACCACCCCATTACTCTATACACCATCCCATTCACTCTGCACACCGTCCCCATCACTCCCTACACCCTTCCCATCACTCTCTACACCGTCCCATCACTCCCTACACCCTCCCCATCACTCTCTACACCGTCCCCATCACTCCCTACACCCTCCCATCTCTCTCTACACCATCCCCATCACTCTCTACACCGTCCACATCACTCTCTACACCATCCCCATCACTCCCTACACCACCCCATCATTCTACACCGTCCCCATCACTCCCTACACCGTCCCCATCACTACCTACACCGTCCCCATCACTCCCTACACCGTCCCCATCACTCCCTACACTGTCCCCATCACTCCCTACACCGTCCCCATCACTCCCTACACCCTCCCCATCACACTCTACACCGTCCCAATCACTCCCTACACCGTCCCCATCACTCTCTACACCGTTCCCGTCACTCTCTACACCATCCCCATCACTCCCTACACCCCATCATTCTACACCGTCCCCATCACTCCCTACACCGTCCCCGTCACTACCTACACCGTCCCCATCACTCCCTACACCGTCCCCATCACTCCCTACACTGTCCCCATCACTCCCTACACCGTCCCCATCACTCCCTACACCCTCCCCATCACACTCTACACCGTCCCAATCACTCCCTACACCGTCCC